>NC_034188.2:25721422-25733922 GCF_002021735.2 Oncorhynchus kisutch
AGAAGAAACTATATAGTATATTAGAGCAGAAACTAGCTAGTATGGGAAGAGGAGAGAAGAACCTAGCTAGTATGGGAAGAAGAGAGAGAAGAAGAAACTAGCTAGTATGGGAGAGAAGAGAGCAGAAACTAGATAGTATGGGAGAGTAGAAACAAGATAGTATGGGAGAGATGGAGAGAAGAAACTAGCTCGTCATGGAGAGAAAGAGAGGAAGAAACTAGATAGTATCAGCAGAGCAGAAACTAGCTTAGTATGGGAGAGAAAAGAGAAGAAACTTGATAGTATAGCAGAGTAGAAACTAGCTAGTATGGGAGAGGAGAGAAGAAACTAGCTAGTATGGGAGAGAAGAGAGAAGAAACTAGATAGTATAGCAGAGCAGAAACTAGCTAGTATGGGAGAGAAGAGAGAAGAAACTAGCTGGTATGGGAGAGAAGAGAGAAGAAAATAGATAGTATGGGAGAGAAGAGAGAAGAAACTAGCTAGTATGGGAGAGAAGAGAGAAGAAACAAGCTAGTATGGGAGAGAAGAGAGAAGAAACTAGATAGTATGGGAGAGAAGAGAGTAGAAACTAGCTAGTATGGGAGAGAAGAGGGAATAAACTATATAGTATGGAAGAGTAGAAACAAGAATCTAGCTAGTATGGGAGAGAAGAGGGAAGAAACTAGCTAGTATGGGAGAGATGAGAGAAGAAACTAGCTCGTATGGGAGAGAAGAGAGTAGAAACTAGCTAGTATGGGAGAGAAGAGGGAAGAAACTACATAGTATGGGAGAGTAGAAACAAGAAACTAGCTAGTATGGGAGAGAAGAGGGAAGAAACTTGAAAGTATGGGAGAGTAGAAACAAGATAGTATGGGAGAGATGAGAGAAGAAACTAGCTCGTATGGGAGAGAAGAGAGTAGAAACTTGCTAGTATGGGAGAGAAGAGAGAAGAAACTAGATAGTATGGGAGAGAAGAGAGAAGAAACTAGATAGTATGGGAGAGAAGAGAGTAGAAACTAGATAGTATGGGATAGAAGAGAGAAGAAACTACCTAGTATGGGAGAGAAGAGAGAAGAAACTAGATAGTATGTGAGAGAAGAGAGTAGAAACTGCCTAGTATGGGAGAGAAGAGAAGAGAGAAGAAACTAGATAGTATAGCAGAGCAGAAACTAGCTAGTATGGGAGAGGAGAGAAGAAACTAGCTAGTATGGGAGAGAAGAGAGAAGAAAATAGATAGTATGGGAGAGAAGAGAGAAGAAACTAGCTAGTATGGGAGAGAAGAGAGAAGAAACAAGCTAGTATGGGAGAGAAGAGAGAAGAAACTAGCTCGTATGGGAGAGAAGAGAGTAGAAACTTGCTAGTATGGGAGAGAAGAGAGAAGAAACTAGATAGTATGGGAGAGAAGAGAGAAGAAACTAGATAGTATGGGAGAGAAGAGAGTAGAAACTAGATAGTATGGGATAGAAGAGAGAAGAAACGACCTAGTATGGGAGAGAAGAGAGAAGAAACTAGATAGTATGTGAGAGAAGAGAGTAGAAACTGCCTAGTATGGGAGAGAAGAGAAGAGAGAAGAAACTAGATAGTATAGCAGGACAGAAACTAGCTAGTATGGGAGAGGAGAGAAGAAACTAGCTAGTATGGGAGAGAAGAGAGAAGAAAATAGATAGTATGGGAGAGAAGAGAGAAGAAACTAGATAGTATGGGAGAGAAGAGAGTAGAAACTAGCTAGTATGGGAGAGAAGAGGGAAGAAACTATATAGTATGGAAGAGTAGAAACAAGAATCTAGCTAGTATGGGAGAGAAGAGAGAAGAAACTAGATAGTATGGGAGAGAAGAGAGTAGAAACTAGCTAGTATGGGAGAGAAGAGGGAAGAAACTAGCTAGTATGGGAGAGTAGAAACAAGAAACTGGCTAGTATGGGAGAGAAGAGAGAAGAAACAAGCTAGTATGGGAGAGAAGAGAGAAGAAACTAGATAGTATAGCAGAGCAGAAACTAGCTAGTATGGGAGAGAAGAGAGAAGAAACTGGCTGGTATGGGAGAGAAGAGAGAAGAAAATAGATAGTATGGGAGAAAAGAGAGAAGAAACTGGCAAGTATGGGAGAGAAGAGAGGATAAACTAGCTAGTATGGGAGAGAAGAGAGAAGAAACTAGCTCGTATGGGAGAGAAGAGAGTAGAACTAGCTAGTATGGGAGAGAAGAGAGAAGAAACAAGCTAGTATGGGAGAGAAGAGAGAAGAAACTAGATAGTATAGCAGAGCAGAAACTAGCTAGTATGGGAGAGAAGAGAGAAGAAACTAGCTGGTATGGGAGAGAAGAGAGAAGAAAATAGATAGTATGGGAGAAAAGAGAGAAGAAACTGGCAAGTATGGGAGAGAAGAGAGGATAAACTAGCTAGTATGGGAGAGAAGAGAGAAGAAACTAGCTAGTATGGGAGAGAAGAGAGGATAAACTAGATAGTATGGGAGAGAAGAGAGGATAAACTAGCTAGTATGGGAGAGAAGAAACAAGAATCTAGCTAGTATGGGAGAGAAGAGGGAAGAAACTTGAAAGTATGGGAGAGTAGAAACAAGATAGTATGGGAGAGATGAGAGAAGAAACTAGCTCGTATGGGAGAGAAGAGAGTAGAAACTAGATAGTATGTGAGAGAAGAGAGAAGAAACTGGCTAGTATGGGAGAGAAGAGGGAAGAAACTAGCTAGTATGGGAGAGAAGAGAGTAGAAACTAGATAGTATGGGAGAGTAGAAACAAGATAGTATGGGAGAGATGAGAGAAGAAACTAGCTAGTATGGGAGAGAAGAGAGTAGAAACTAGATAGTATGTGAGAGAAGAGAGTAGAAACTGCCTAGTATGGGAGAGAAGAGAAGAGAGAAGAAACTAGATAGTATAGCAGAGCAGAAACTAGCTAGTATGGGAGAGGAGAGAAGAAACTAGCTAGTATGGGAGAGAAGAGAGAAGAAACTAGCTAGTATGGGAGAGAAGAGAGAAGAAACTTGATAGTATAGCAGAGCAGAAACTAGCTAGTATGGGAGAGAAAAGAGAAGAAACTAGATAGTATATTAGAGCAGAAACTAGCTAGTATGGGAGAGGAGAGAAGAAACTAGCTAGTATGGGAGAGAAGAGAGAAGAAACTAGCTAGTATGGGAGAGAAGAGAGCAGAAACTAGATAGTATGGGAGAGTAGAAACAAGATAGTATGGGAGAGATGAGAGAAGAAACTAGCTCGTATGGGAGAGAAGAGAGAAGAAACTAGATAGTATAGCAGAGCAGAAACTAGCTAGTATGGGAGAGAAAAGAGAAGAAACTAGATAGTATAGCAGAGTAGAAACTAGCTAGTATGGGAGAGGAGAGAAGAAACTAGCTAGTATGGGAGAGAAGAGAGAAGAAACTAGATAGTATAGCAGAGCAGAAACTAGCTAGTATGGGAGAGAAGAGAGAAGAAACTAGCTGGTATGGGAGAGAAGAGAGAAGAAAATAGATAGTATGGGAGAGAAGAGAGAAGAAACTAGCTAGTATGGGAGAGAAGAGAGAAGAAACAAGCTAGTATGGGAGAGAAGAGAGAAGAAACTAGATAGTATGGGAGAGAAGAGAGTAGAAACTAGCTAGTATGGGAGAGAAGAGGGAAGAAACTATATAGTATGGAAGAGTAGAAACAAGAATCTAGCTAGTATGGGAGAGAAGAGGGAAGAAACTAGCTAGTATGGGAGAGATGAGAGAAGAAACTAGCTCGTATGGGAGAGAAGAGAGTAGAAACTAGCTAGTATGGGAGAGAAGAGGGAAGAAACTACATAGTATGGGAGAGTAGAAACAAGAAACTAGCTAGTATGGGAGAGAAGAGGGAAGAAACTTGAAAGTATGGGAGAGTAGAAACAAGATAGTATGGGAGAGATGAGAGAAGAAACTAGCTCGTATGGGAGAGAAGAGAGTAGAAACTTGCTAGTATGGGAGAGAAGAGAGAAGAAACTAGATAGTATGGGAGAGAAGAGAGAAGAAACTAGATAGTATGGGAGAGAAGAGAGTAGAAACTAGATAGTATGGGATAGAAGAGAGAAGAAACTACCTAGTATGGGAGAGAAGAGAGAAGAAACTAGATAGTATGTGAGAGAAGAGAGTAGAAACTGCCTAGTATGGGAGAGAAGAGAAGAGAGAAGAAACTAGATAGTATAGCAGAGCAGAAACTAGCTAGTATGGGAGAGGAGAGAAGAAACTAGCTAGTATGGGAGAGAAGAGAGAAGAAAATAGATAGTATGGGAGAGAAGAGAGAAGAAACTAGCTAGTATGGGAGAGAAGAGAGAAGAAACAAGCTAGTATGGGAGAGAAGAGACAAGAAACTAGATAGTATGGGAGAGAAGAGAGTAGAAACTAGCTAGTATGGGAGAGAAGAGGGAAGAAGCTATATAGTATGGAAGAGTAGAAACAAGAATCTAGCTAGTATGGGAGAGAAGAGGGAAGAAACTAGCTAGTATGGGAGAGATGAGAGAAGAAACTAGCTCGTATGGGAGAGAAGAGAGTAGAAACTAGCTAGTATGGGAGAGAAGAGGGAAGAAACTACATAGTATAGGAGAGTAGAAACAAGAAACTAGCTAGTATGGGAGAGGAGGGAAGAAACTTGAAAGTATGGGAGAGTAGAAACAAGATAGTATGGGAGAGATGAGAGAAGAAACTAGATAGTATGGGAGAGAAGAGAGTAGAAACTTGCTAGTATGGGAGAGAAGAGAGAAGAAACTAGATAGTATGGGAGAGAAGAGAGAAGAAACTAGATAGTATGGGAGAGAAGAGAGTAGAAACTAGATAGTATGGGATAGAAGAGAGAAGAAACTACCTAGTATGGGAGAGAAGAGAGAAGAAACTAGATAGTATGTGAGAGAAGAGAGTAGAACTGCCTAGTATGGGAGAGAAGAGAAGAGAGAAAAAACTAGATAGTATAGCAGAGCAGAAACTAGCTAGTATGGGAGAGGAGAGAAGAAACTAGCTAGTATGGGAGAGAAGAGAGAGAAGAAACTAGCTAGTATGGGAGAGAAGAGAGAAGAAACTAGATAGTATAGCAGAGCAGAAACTACCTAGTATGGGAGAGAAAAGAGAAGAAACTAGATAATATAGCAGAGCAGAAACTAGCTAGTATGGGAGAGGAGAGAAGAAACTAGCTAGTATGGGAGAGAAGAGAGAAGAAACTAGCTAGTATGGGAGAGAAGAGAGCAGAAACTAGATAGTATGGGAGAGTAGAAACAAGATAGTATGGGAGAGATGAGAGAAGAAACTAGCTCGTATGGGAGAGAAGAGAGAAGAAACTGGATAGTATAGCAGAGCAGAAACTAGCTAGTATGGGAGAGAAAAGAGAAGAAACTAGATAGTATAGCAGAGCAGAAACTAGCTAGTATGGGAGAGGAGAGAAGAAACTAGCTAGTATGGGAGAGAAGAGAGAAGAAACTAGATAGTATAGCAGAGCAGAAACTAGCTAGTATGGGAGAGGAGAGAAGAAACTAGCTAGTATGGGAGAGAAGAGAGAAGAAACTAGCTAGTATGGGAGAGAAGAGAGAAGAAAATAGATAGTATGGGAGAGAAGAGAGAAGAAACTAGCTAGTATGGGAGAGAAGAGAGAAGAAACAAGCTAGTATGGGAGAGAAGAGAGAAGAAACTAGATAGTATGGGAGAGAAGAGAGTAGAAACTAGCTAGTATGGGAGAGAAGAGGGAAGAAACTATATAGTATGGAAGAGTAGAAACAAGAATCTAGCTAGTATGGGAGAGAAGAGGGAAGAAACTAGCTAGTATGGGAGAGATGAGAGAAGAAACTAGCTCGTATGGGAGAGAAGAGAGTAGAAACTAGCTAGTATGGGAGAGAAGAGGGAAGAAACTACATAGTATGGGAGAGTAGAAACAAGAAACTAGCTAGTATGGGAGAGAAGAGGGAAGAAACTTGAAAGTATGGGAGAGTAGAAACAAGATAGTATGGGAGAGATGAGAGAAGAAACTAGCTAGTATGGGAGAGAAGAGAGTAGAAACTAGCTAGTATGGGAGAGAAGAGAGAAGAAACTAGATAGTATGGGAGAGAAGAGAGTAGAAACTAGATAGTATGGGATAGAAGAGAGAAGAAACTACCTAGTATGGGAGAGAAGAGAGAAGAAACTACCTAGTATGGGAGAGAAGAGAGAAGAAACAAGCTAGTATGGGAGAGAAGAGAGAAGAAACTAGATAGTATAGCAGAGCAGAAACTAGCTAGTATGGGAGAGAAGAGAGAAGAGAGAAGAAACTAGCTGGTATGGGAGAGAAGAGAGAAGAAAATAGATAGTATGGGAGAGAAGAGAGAAGAAACTAGCTAGTATGGGAGAAAAGAGAGAAGAAACTGGCAAGTATGGGAGAGAAGAGAGGATAAACTAGCTAGTATGGGAGAGAAGAGAGAAGAAACTAGATAGTATGGGAGAGAAGAGAGGATAAACTAGATAGTATGGGAGAGAAGAGAGGATAAACTAGCTAGTATGGGAGAGAAGAGAGAAGAAACAAGCTAGTATGGGAGAGAAGAGAGAAGAAACTAGATAGTATGGGAGAGAAGAGAGTAGAAACTAGCTAGTATGGGAGAGAAGAGGGAAGAAACTAGATAGTATGGGAGAGAAGAAACAAGAATCTAGCTAGTATGGGAGAGAAGAGGGAAGAAACTTGAAAGTATGGGAGAGTAGAAACAAGATAGTATGGGAGAGATGAGAGAAGAAACTAGCTCGTATGGGAGAGAAGAGAGTAGAAACTAGATAGTATGTGAGAGAAGAGAGAAGAAACTGGCTAGTATGGGAGAGAAGAGGGAAGAAACTAGCTAGTATGGGAGAGAAGAGAGTAGAAACTAGATAGTATGGGAGAGTAGAAACAAGATAGTATGGGAGAGATGAGAGAAGAAACTAGCTCATATGGGAGAGAAGAGAGTAGAAACTAGATAGTATGTGAGAGGAGAGAAGAAACTAGCTAGTATGGGAGAGAAGAGAAGAGAGAAGAAACTAGCTAGTATGGGAGAGGAGAGAAGAAACTAGCTAGTATGGGAGAGAAGAGAGAAGAAACTAGCTAGTATGGGACGGAAGAAACTAGATAGTATTGCAGAGCAGAAACTAGCTAGTATGGGAGAGAAGAGAGAAGAAACTAGCTAGTATGGGAGAGAAGAGAGAAGAAACTTGATAGTATAGCAGAGCAGAAACTAGCTAGTATGGGAGAGAAGAGAGAGGAAACTAGATAGTATGGGATAGTAGAGAGAAGAAACTAGATAGTATGGGAGAGAAGAGAGAAGATACTAGATAGTATAGCAGAGCAGAAACTAGCTAGTATGGGAGAGAAGAGAGAAGAAACTAGCTAGTATGGGAGAGAAGAGAGGATAAAATAGTTAGTATGGGAGAGAAGAAAGGATAAAGCAGCATGCTGGGAACATAAACAGAGCTGTGTCTTCCTCACTCTGATCCTCGGTAGCTAAACCAGCACATGGAGATTCCTCCATTTATACCCCTCCTTTTCTCCTCCTCCCTTCACCCTCTCCCTGTCTCCCTCCTTCTCCATCCTCCACTCCCTCTGGCCCTGGTGAAAAGAAGTGCACTACATAGGGAATAAGATGCCATTTGGGATTCAGGCCTTCATTATGTTGTTTCCAAGTGCAGAGGAAAGACTGCTGGTGTTCATTAGATAAACATCCTGAGGTTAGCATTGAAGAATATCGGATATAGCCTCCCAGGACAGGGCCATTTTCCTGCAGGGTGTGTTGTCAGAGAGAGCAGTGTTGGTGAGACAGTACTCAGGAAAGACAGGATCCCGGGGATGAACATGCTGGTCACTAGAAATAGACGGCGATTCAGGATGTTTGAAATGGTCCTGAGAACATTGATTTATGCTGTCCTCCCCACTCACAAAAAATATATGGAAAAATGATTGCCCAGCACTGGGCGTGAACTCATGATGCTCAGAGCCAGAGCGAGCTGCAAAGACCACCGCGCTACGGCAATTCACAATGCTCTAGCAAGCAGTGAGAATATTGTGAATATTGATGATACCTGATGGTAATAGTGCGTCAGTTTTAATTATTTAGTTTTATACCTTCCCCAAACCATAGCTCCTACCTCAACCACTCAGAAAACGTTTAACCTTTGAGTTGTTTCTGTTTAAACCCTGTAACCAAGTTGAATTAACCCTGTAACCACGCAGAATGAAGTGCCAAAAATAGACATTTATCCATAATACGTAAGATCTTGTTGGGGTTGAAACCACACTCGCTCTCCCTCCCTCGCTTTCTCTCCCCCTCTCTCTCTTTCTCTGTCTTTCCCACCCTCTCTCCATCCCATTCATTAGCTGTTTTCTGACTAAACAACTCAGTCAATAGGTGTTATGAATCAGAAAGAGAGCGAGAAAGAGAATACAAACAATATGAAACATGAGACTGGATGGAGAAGGATATTGTGGAGTAATTGAAGGATAGAGAGAACATGTTTAACTGCGAGGCATACTGTAGAGAAAAGTTAATGTAGGCCCATGTGAAACAGATTAAAACTTCTTGGCGCACCCATCTCATTAGCGGGATCATTTTCGTCAACATCCGCTGAATTGCAGAGCGCCAAATTCAAATTAAATTACTAAAAATATTACATTTTCATGAAATCACAAGTGCAGTATAGCAAAACACACCTTAGCTTGTTGTTAATCCACCTGGCATGTCAGATTTCAAAAAAGCTTTACAGCAAAAGCTATCCAAGTGTTTATGTCAGGACATCTCTCTCTCAGCAGACAAAATATTACAAACAGCTAGCAGCAAAGTAGATTGGTCACGAAAGTCAGAAAAGCAATAAAATGAATCACTTATCTTTGATGATCTTCAGATGTTTGCACTCACGAGACTCTCAGTTACACAGTAAATGTTCCTTTCGTTCCATAAAGATGATTTTTATATCCAAAATACCTCCATTTGGTTGGCGCGTTTTGTTCAGAAATCCACAGGCTCGAGCGGTCACGACGGCGCAGACGAAAATTCCAAATAGTATCCGTAAAGTTCGTAAAGAAATATGTCAAACGTTTTTTATAAACAATACTCAGGTTGTTTTTACAATAAATAATCGATAATATTTCAACCGGACCGACCGTAGCTTTTTCAATAGGAGAGAGAGAGAAAATGTCTGCTCCAAGCTGTTGCGCATGTAAAACTCTGCTGGCACCCAGCCATCCACTGACCCGATGTGATCCTTCTCGCTAATTTTTCTGAATAAAAGCCTGAAACTATGTCTAAAGACTGCTCACACCATGTGGAAGCCATAGAGAAAAGAATCTGGTTGATATCCCTTTAAATGGAGGGAAAGGCATGCAATGGAACAAGGTGATTTGTTTCTCTTAGGCACTTACTTGTTGAATTTTCCTCAGGTTTTCGCCTGCAATATCAGTTCTGTTAAACTCACAGACACTATTTGACAGTTTTAGAAACTTTAGAGTGTTTTCTGTCCTAATCTGACAATTATACTGTATGCATATTCTAGATTCTGGGCCTGAGAAATAGGCAGATTCATTTGGGTACGATTTTCATTGAAACATCAAAATACTGCCCCCTACACTCAACTTAAGAAAACACAGATAATTATATAAGAACTGGAGAGGCAGAGAAAGAAGACAGAGGGAAAAAGGTGGAAGGTGAAAATGGAAGGTAAAGTCAGCACATCTGGAATGTGACTCTGTCCTCCTCTGCACCTTCCTCTAGTGTTCTCCAGGCTTTCTACTAGCATTATGTCAGAATTCTTCTAGTGTTCTGCACGTTTCTACTAGCGTTCTGTCAGAATTCTACTTGCGTTGTGCCAGCGTTCTACTAGTGTTCTCCAGGTTTCTACTAGCGTTCTGTCAGAATTCTACTAGCGTTCTGCCAGCGTTCTACTAGCATTCTGTCAGAATTCTACTAGTGTTCTACAGGCGTTCTACTACCGTTCTGCCAGTCTTCTACTAGCGTTCTGCCAACATCCTACTAGCGTTCTGCCAGTGTTCTACAAGCGCTCTGCCAGTGTTCTGCGAGTGTTCTGCCAGTGGTCTACTAGTGTTCTGCCAGTGTTCTACAAGCGCTCTGCCAGTGTTCTGCCAGTGTTCTACTAGTGTTCTGCCAGTGATCTACAAGTGCTCTGCCAGTGTTCTGCTAGTGTTCTACCAGTGTTCTACTAGTGTACTGCCAGTGTTCTACAAGCGCTCTGCCAGTGTTCTGCTAGTGTTCTGACAGTGTTCTACTAGTGTTCTGTCAGAACACTCCAGGTTTCTACTAGCTTTCTACGAGAGTTCTGTCAAAATTCTACGAGCGTTCTGCCAGCTTTCTACGAGAGTTCTGTCAGAATTCTACTAGTGTTCTGCCAGCTTTCTACTAGCGTTCTGTCAGAATTCTACTAGTGTTTTGCCAGCATTCTACTAGCGTTCTGCCAGCGTTCTATTAGTGCTCTCCACATTTCTACTAGCATTCTGCCAGAATTCTTCTAGTGTGCTGCTAGTGTTCTTCCAGTGTTCTACTAGTGTTCTGCCAGCGTTCTACTAGCTTTCTGTCAGAATTCTTCTAGTGTTCTCCAGGCGTTCTCCTAGCATTCTGCCAGTGTTCTACTAGCGTTCTGCCAGCATTCTATTACGTTTCTGCCAGTGTTCTACAAGCACTCTGTCAGTGTTGTGCCAGTGTTCTACTAGTGTTCTACTAGCGATATATCAGAATTCTACTAGCGTTTTGCCGGCGTTCTACTAGCGTTCTGCCAGCGTTCTATTAGTGCTCTCCACATTTCTACTAGTGTTCTGCCAGAATTCTTCTAGTGTTCTGCCAGCGTTCTACTAGCATTCTGTCAGAATTCTACTAGCGTTCTGCCAGCGTTCTACTAGTGTTCTCCAGGTTTCTACTAGCGTTCTGTCAGAATTCTACTAGCATTCTGCCAGCGTTCTATAAGTGTTCTCCAGGTTTCTACTAGCGTTCTGTCAGAATTCTACTAGCGTTCTGCCAGCATTCTATTAGTGTTCTCCAAGTTTCTACTAGCGTTCTGCCAGAATTCTACAAGCGTTCTACTAGTGTTCTCCAGGTTTCTACTAGCGTTCTGTCAGAATTCTACTAGTGTTCTGCCAGCATTCTACTAGCGTTCTGTCAGAATTCCACTAGCATTCTGCCAGCGTTCTACTAGTGTTCTGTCAGAATTCTACTAGCGTTCTGCCAGCGTTCTACTAGTGTTCTCCAGGTTTCTACTAGCGTTCTGTCAGAATTCTACTAGCGTTCTGCCAGCGTTCTATTAGTGTTCTCCAGGTTTCTACTAGCGTTCTGCCACAATTCTACTAGCGTTCTGCCAGCGTTCTACTAGCGTTCTGTCAGAATTTTACTAGCGTTTTGCCAGCATTCTACGAGAGTTCTGGCAGAATTCTACTAGTGTTCTGCCATCTTTCTACTAGTGTTCTGTCAGAATTCTACTAGCGTTTTGCCAGCATTCTACTAGCGTTCTGCCAGTGTTCTACTAGCGTTCTGCCAGCGTTCTACAAGCGCTCTGCCAGAATTCTACTAGCGTTCTGCCAGCGTTCTACTAGTGTTCTCCAGGTTTCTACTAGCGTTCTGTCAGAATTCTACTAGCGTTCTGCCAGCGTTCTATTAGTGTTCTCCAGGTTTCTACTAGCGTTCTGTCACAATTCTACTAGCGTTCTGCCAGCGTTCTACTAGCGTTCTGTCAGAATTTTACTAGCGTTTTGCCAGCATTCTACGAGAGTTCTGGCAGAATTCTACTAGTGTTCTGCCATCTTTCTACTAGTGTTCTGTCAGAATTCTACTAGCGTTTTGCCAGCATTCTACTAGCGTTCTGCCAGTGTTCTACTAGCGTTCTGCCAGTGTTCTACAAGCGCTCTGCCAGTGTTCTGCGAGTGTTCTGCCAGTGGTCTACTAGTGTTCTGCCAGTGTTCTACAAGCGCTCTGCCAGTGTTCTGCCAGCGTTCTACTAGTGTTCTGCCAGTGATCTACAAGTGCTCTGCCAGTGTTCTGCTAGTGTTCTACCAGTGTTCTACTAGTGTACTGCCAGTGTTCTACAAGCGCTCTGCCAGTGTTCTGCTAGTGTTCTGACAGTGTTCTACTAGTGTTCTGTCAGAACACTCCAGGTTTCTACTAGCTTTCTACGAGAGTTCTGTCAAAATTCTACGAGCGTTCTGCCAGCTTTCTACGAGAGTTCTGTCAGAATTCTACTAGTGTTCTGCCAGCTTTCTACTAGCGTTCTGTCAGAATTCTACTAGTGTTTTGCCAGCATTCTACTAGCGTTCTGCCAGCGTTCTATTAGTGCTCTCCACATTTCTACTAGCATTCTGCCAGAATTCTTCTAGTGTGCTGCTAGTGTTCTTCCAGTGTTCTACTAGTGTTCTGCCAGCGTTCTACTAGCTTTCTGTCAGAATTCTTCTAGTGTTCTCCAGGCGTTCTCCTAGCATTCTGCCAGTGTTCTACTAGCGTTCTGCCAGCATTCTATTACGTTTCTGCCAGTGTTCTACAAGCACTCTGTCAGTGTTGTGCCAGTGTTCTACTAGTGTTCTACTAGCGATATATCAG
>NC_034188.2:25738922-25768922 GCF_002021735.2 Oncorhynchus kisutch
AGAGTGTCTATAGGTGTATGGAGATAGAACATGGTTTATATAGGTGCATGGAGATAGAACATGGTTTCTATAGGTGCATGGAGGTAGAACAGAGTGTCTATAGGTGCATGGAGATAGAACATGGTTTATATAGGTGCATGGAGGTAGAACAGGGTTTCTATAGGTGCATGGAGGTAGAACAGAGTGTCTATAGGTGCATGGAGATAGAACAGGGTTTATATAGGTGCATGGAGGTAGAACAGGGTTTCAATAGGTGCACGGAGGTAGAACAGGGTTTATATAGGTGCATGGAGGTAGAACAGGGTTTATATAGGTGCATGGAGGTAGAACAGGGTTTATATAGGTGCATGGAGGTAGAACAGGGTTTATATAGGTGCATGGAGGTAGAACAGGGTTTCTATAGGTGCATGGAAGTAGAACAGGGTTTATATAGGTGCATGGAGGTAGAACAGGGTTTATATAGGTGCATGGAGGTAGAACAGGGTTTCTATAGGTGCATGGAGGTAGAACAGGGTTTCTATAGGTGCATGGAGGTAGAACAGGTTTTCAATAGGTGCATGGAGGTAGAACAGGTTTTCAATAGGTGCATGGAGGTAGAACAGGGTTTCTATAGGTGCATGGAAGTAGAACAGGGTTTCTATAGGTGCATGGAGGTAGAACAGGGTTTATATAGGTGCATGGAGGTAGAACAGGGTTTCTATAGGTGCATGGAGGTAGAACAGGTTTTCAATAGGTACACGGAGGTATATGAGGAGAGTGTATAAAACAGGGGGTACAGGGGCAGAAGGGGCAGAAGAAGCTGGTATGTGTGTGCTTGCGTTCGCATATGTGTGTGTGTGTGTGTGTGTGTGTCTGTGTTTGTTTGAGCAACAGCGTAGCATCAGTACAGTAACTGCCTGTGCTAAGAGACAGCCTTTACACTGCTCAATGTAGTCTTGCTAGTGAGTATGATTATTGCTACGTAGCCTCTGTGTTCTCCGAGCTGTATCCTTATCTCCTAAACTGTATCTACTACCTGTATTTCCTATCCTGTATCTCCTACCCGTATCGCCTATCCAGTATCTCCTATCCCGTATCTACTACCTGTATTTCCTATCCCGTATCTCCTACCCGTATCGCCTATCCAGTATCTCCTATCCCGTATCTACTACTTGTATTTCCTATCCCGTATCTCCTACCCGTATCGCCTATCCAGTATCTCCTATCCCGTATCTACTACCTGTATTTCCTATCCCGTATCTCCTTCCCGTATCGCCTATCCAGTATCTTCTATCCCGTATCGTCTATCCCCTACCTCCATATCCTGTCTCTATCCTCTATCTCCATATCCTATCTCCAATATCCTATCTTTATCTCCATCTCCTATCTCCATACCATATCCCTATCCCCTATTTCCTATCCCTAATTTCCTATCCCTATCTCCTATCTCTGCTAACACACCATGTCCAACTTGAAATATTGACTGGCCGGGGAGGAGATGAATCAATCCCTCTTACACCGGACGCACGCGGCCACCATTGATCAGCGTGTTTGTGTGTGTGTTGATAAATGACCTCGATTAGCTGTGACTGACTGTTCAGTGATTTCAATCTAAATGTGTTGGAAAGGCAGTTCCCCCTGAACAGTGATATCTAAAACAGACAGTGATTAATACTGCAGTACTCTAATGAATCAGATGCTCTCAGACCAGCTGCATGGAAGGGAGGATCCCAAAGCTAGTTTGTGTGTGTTTTCTTTGGTGCTCATACAATTGGTGACCCTGAGAGCTCTGGGTAAAAAGAGTACACAACTAGAACGCTCTCTCTCTCTGCCACTCACACAGCCCCCCCCCCCGCCTCCCATCCTTATCTTTACTCTATCTCTCTTTATCTACACATCTATTAGGCATACCTGTAACCTAGCAACAGAGTGGAACCAATGCCCTCCCCCACCTGCTCCCTCAGTTGACAGCCAGAGCTAACAGCCATTCAGATTGTCCCGGTAATCGACCAACAACCAATCAGAGGTTTAGAGAAAGGGAGTTGTGGCGATACCCTTTGCTCCCCACTGTTGCAGCCCCTGATACAGACATGGGAATAGAAATGCACAGACACACGCACACATACAAACACACACAGACATCCCACCCTTGAAGCCGCAAAATGACAAGATCATGTTCACTTGCATGTTAATTTCATAACAACGTGGGAAGGCTACCTGTAGCGCAAGCACACACACACACACACACACACACACACACACACACACACACACACACACACACACACACACACACACACACACACACACACACACACACACACACACACACACACACACACACACACACACATTGAGAGGGCTGAGTATGACAATGATATCTGGTCCTGTTGTATCATCTCCTCTGAGAGGCTAGAGTAGGTCTAGAAGAAGAGAGTTAGAGGACTTGAAATACACTATAAACATTCATCATCACCACCTCCCTCCAACTGGAAAACCCACTGACACTGTCCCCCTCTATCCCCCTGTGTCACACCCTGATCTGTTTCACCTGTCTTGTGATTGTCTCCAACCCCCACCAGGTGTCTCCCATTACCTCATGTGTATTTATACCCGTGTTTTCTGTTTATTTGTTTCCAGTTCGTCTTGCCCCGTCATGTCCTACCAGCATGTTCCCGTGTTTCCTATGCTCTGGTTTTTGCTTTTCCTAGTTTTCCCAGTTCTGACCTTTCTGCCTGTCCTGACCCTGCATGACTCTTTGCCTGCCTTGACTTACCAATTGCCTGCCCCTTGTACAATAATAAACTCTGAGACTCGTACTATCCGCCTCCTCTGTCTCCATCTGGGTTTTAGCCTGAGCCGTGATAGTACGAACTGGCCATGACTGACCCAGCAGACTCGGACCAGCTCCGCAATGCTGTCTCCTCCCAAGGAGCCACCATTGGAAGACACAAGGAGTTAATGCAATGCCTTATGGAGGGACTCCATACCCTGGCAGAACGTCATGACCATGCTTTCCATACATTAAGGGAGCAATTCCGCAGTTTCCCAAATAGGCAGCAGGCCACAACAGTAAACCGCAGACTGGGCAGGGATAGATTGTTTCCTGCTGAGCGCTTATGCAGACTGAACACCAAGAGCTGCCTGTATTGTGGAGCTATGGGACATTTCTTATCTACCTGCCCATTAATAGAACAGGCTCATCAATAGGTACGAGTACACTGGTGAGCTGTGCGGGGAGTTTCCAATCTTTCACTACTCGTAACCCCTTCTATGCTACCCTGTTGTGGGGAGACCATTCCAAATCCATCCGGGTGCTCCTTGACTTTGGGGCCGACGAGACCTTTGTGGACACTACCCTGGTGAACTGGGTATCTAAACTCATTCCCTTTCCATCCTGATGGACGTTAGAGCGCTGGATGGGCGCTCTCCCTACGACTGTGCTATTGACCTTCTCCCGGGCACCGCCTCAGGGGAGACTTTATTCCCTGTCGGGTCCGGAGACCAAAGCGATGGAAGGGTAAATAGCTGCATGGATTATGCGTCCATCTGCCTCTCCCAACGGCACAGGGTTCTTCGTTGTGAAGAAGGACAAGACCCTGCATCCACGTATAAACTACCGGGTTAAATTACATTATGGTTAAAAAAACATTAACACTCATCTCCTCGGCTTTCAAGCCTCTCCAGGGGGCAATCGTCTTCTCCAAGTTGGACCTTCGGAACGCCTACCATCTGGTTTGGATACAGGAAGGAGACGAGTGGAAGACATCCTTTAACATGGCTAGCGGGCACTACGAGTACCTGGTGATGCCATTCGGACTGACCAACTCTCCCACTGTGTTCCAGGCCCCTGGTCAATGATGTGCTCCTTGACATGTTGAACCGATTTGTGTTTGTCTACCTCGACGATATCCTCATCTATTCCCGGTCAGCTCAAGAGCACGTCCTTCATGCCCGACAGGTCCTCCAGCGTAGCCGGATGTTTGTCCTGGACTCTACCATGCTCCGGTCACCTGTCATCCTGGCTCTTGTAGAACCTTGGCTTTCGTCCCACAGCATTTTTGGTGGACCACCATGGTTCCTGACATCTCCGCATTTGTGGTGGTCCCATATATCCTTGGACGTTGTCACAGGTCTCCCTCCGGTAACACTACCATCCTTACTGTGGTGTACAGGTTTTCCAAAGTCACCCATTTTATCCCTCTTCCTAAATGCCCTCAGCTAAGGAGATGTCCCAGCTCATGGTGCAACATGACTTCCGGATCCATGGACTTCTGGTCTACATGGTCTCCGATTGCGGTCCTCAGTTCTCATCCCAGTTCTGGAGGGTGTTCTGCACCCTCATTTGGTCGGAAGCCAGCCTTTCCTCGGGTTTTCATCCGCAGTCTAACGGCCAGTCGGAGTGAGCCAATCAGGACCTGGATGCGACTCTTCGTTGCCTCGTCAATACCAATCCCACCTGGAGCCAGCAACTCGTGTGGGTGGGATATGCCCGCAGGCCCCAAGAGGAAGAGAGGGAGAGGTCAGCATACCTTCTGCCTAGAGGTTCGTCCATCATTGTCACCGTACCTGGAAGAGAGCTCTGGCCGCTCTTCTCAAGATCACCTCCAGATGACAGGCGGACCGCCACCGGACCCCTGCTCCCCGCGACCGTATTGGGCACCCCATAGGGGTGGAGGGGACTGTGTATTGCCCTGATCTGTTTCACCTCTCTCCAACCCCCACCAGGTGTCTTCCATTACCTTGTGTATTTATACCTGCGTTTTCTGTTTATCTGCAGCCAGAGTTCCCTGTGCTTTACTGTTTGCTTTTCCTAGTGTTCCCGGTTCTGAACTTTCTGCCTGTTCTGATCCTGATCCTGCCTGACGTCCTATGCATGTCCTGATCCGACCTGACCTGACCTCGGCCCACATTCCTTACTAATTCACAGCTATCCAACCTTATCATTGACCGGAACCAAGTGATTGCCTTTTCCCTCATTTAGTAACTTTCTAGACCCATACTTCTTATTCAACGTCTATTGACCCAACCATATACATTCCTCATACATGTAACCATTAAAGTTTTGTATAGCAAGTATTTCAAAATACAATCCAACATCTCTATCCATCTCTCGCTCTCTCAATTTCAATTTAAGGGCTTTATTGGCATGGTAAACATATGTTAACATTGCCAAAGCAAGTGAAGTAGATAATAAACACAAGTTTCTCTCCCTTTCTCTCTTTCTTTCTCTTCGTCTCTCCTTATGGGAGTGTGTGAGGGAGTAGCATACAGCCATGTATCTCTGCTGTGCTTTTATGGCACCAGGACCTGTTGTGTGTGTGTGTGTGCGTGTGTGTGTGTGTGTGTGTGTGTGAGAGAGACGCTGTGTCCCCCTTTCTCTCTCTCTCTCTCTCTCTCTCTCTCTCTCTCTACAGCCTGCATCAAGCCATATGATCTCTAGATGAGAGGATTCCTGACTTCTGCCTCCACCTCACTCATTTGTTTATTTTACCTCTCTCCCTCTCTCTTTCCCTTTCCCGCTTGTATTTTCATATTCAGTATCTCAGTTTTCACTAGAACCTGTCAAAACAGCAGAATCTAAATGAATTGTGGAGGGTGGCAAACAGGACCTGGTATACCTTTGAATTGTAAGATGTTTCTCTCCCTCTCTCTTTCTGTCTCCTTCTCTCTCTCTTTTCACAGCTTCTGAAGAGGGAGATCAAAGTGGGTAAATTAGAGAATAAATTAGTCTCCTGGTTGGAAAGGGGGAGATGAGAGAAAGAGAAGAGAGGAGATAAGGAAACATATTTTCTGTCTACACTAATATACTGTACACGTCTGCCACTATAAATACACAATTTTACACCGGGCCCTGAATTCATGACAATATGGAAATATGATACAAGGTTCTTATTGAACAAAAGCTTGAGTACAGAGTAGACCACTCAATACCAGACTTCACAGTACCCACC
The DNA here is from genome assembly GCF_002021735.2 of Oncorhynchus kisutch. Taxonomy (NCBI): domain Eukaryota; kingdom Metazoa; phylum Chordata; class Actinopteri; order Salmoniformes; family Salmonidae; genus Oncorhynchus; species Oncorhynchus kisutch. The sequence goes on from NC_034188.2 coordinate 25,744,856, forward strand.
AAGACCTCAATTCACCTGTTATAATGTCTTTACTGAAACATAGCATTGAAAGGAAAGCCCTGGTAGTATTGGTTACTTCCAAGACATTAGATTATTCCAAGAATAAGGGATGGAATCCGGGCTACTGTCCCCTCTTCCCAGGACAAGAAAGTGTCAGTGATAGTGGGGTTGGGAGAGGAGAGGAGAGGAGGAGAGGTCAGGAGGAAAAGAGAGGAGAGGTGAGGATAGGGTTTGGAGAGACAATGCGAGTGTCGGTCGGTGCACTGAGGGCTGAGAAACAGAGACCTTCTTTGTTCCCTTTCTCATCCCCACTCTGTGGAAGGACATGACAGCACTGGGATACTCTAGTGTGTGTGTCTGTGTGTGTGTGTATGTGTGTGTGCATACATGTGAGCGTGTGATGAAGGGCCCTTTGTCCCAGAGCCTAAAGCAGGGGAAATACTTAGTACACAGGAAGGATCTAATGTGGCAGTGGTGAGTCAGAGAGTGGAGACTGTTTGGTAGACAAGAGAGAGAAGAGGGAGCCTGGACTATGTGTATGTGCAACTTGATGTGGTGCAAGTGGATGTTTGCAGGTGTGTGTGTGTGTGTGTGTGTGTGTGTGTGTGTGTGTGTGTGTGTGTGTGTGTGTGTGTGTGTGTGTGTGTGTGTGTGTGTGTGTGTGTGTGTGTGTGCATGTGTGTGTGTATGTGTGTGTGTGTGGGCCTCAGGACAGAGCTAGTCTCTCATTACTATCTGATTCCTGCAGTGCAGCACTAATGAGGAGTCTCACCATAACCTAGGTAATCAATGTCAACCCTGGGCCAGGCCACAACACACTGCACACATAACACACACAACACACACTGCAACATGTCTACATACGGTGTGTGTGTGTGTGTGTGTGAGAGAGAGAGAGAGAGAGAGATAGAGAGAGAGACTGTGTGGGTGTGGTGTGAGTGTGTCAGGGTGGGCTCAGTGGGATTGAGGGTCAGGAAGAGAGAGAGCAAATTGGCAAAGAGAGAGAAAGAGAGGAGCTACATGGCTAAACAGAAGAGGGCTGGGACAGTCAGGGGAAGGAAGGGAGTGTGATGCCATGGCATGTTATGCTTTCCCTCTACTCTACCACTCCTCCAAGTGACACTGAACACCAGAGAGAGAGGGAGGGAGTGATGAAGGGAGAGTGTAATTAAATGAAAAGAGCAATACTTAGCTCTTTAGTCCCTCATGGCCAGCCTTATAGAGATACAGCCAGCTAATGCCATAGCAACAGGAGAGAGACAGAGAGAGGGGAAGGGAGGGAAGGAGGTAGGGAAAGAAAGGTGTGTTTTAGGGGGAAGAGGGTTTGATGAGAGTAAAGGAAGTATGTAGTCAAAGAGAGAGACAGAAGGAGGTAGGCGAAGAAGGACAGAAAAGGAGAGCAACAAAAAGATCATAGTCACACAAATGTGAGAATAAGAGAGGGAATGAGAGGTGAAGGATGTGAGAATAAGAGAGGGAACGAGAGGTTTTAAATTTAAATTTAATTTAATTTAACCTTTATATAACTAGGCAAGTCAGTTAAGGACAAATTCTTATTTACAATGACGGCCTACCAAAAGGCAAAAGGCCTCCTGTGGGGACGAGAGCCTGGGATAAAAAAACAACATTTTTTTAATACAATATAGATATAGGACAAAACACACATCACAACAAGAAAGACAACACAACACTACATAAAGAGAGACCTAAGACAACAGCATAGAAAGGCAGCAACACATGACAACATAGCATGGTAGCAACACAACATGGTAGCAACACAACATAACAACAACATGGTAGCAACACAACATGGTAGCAGCACACAACATGGTACAAACATTATCGGGCACAGAAAACATCACAAAGGGCAAGAAGTTGGAGAAAACAATACATCACACAAAGCAGCCACAACTGTCAGTAAGAGCATCCTTGATTGAGTCTTTGAATGAAGAGATTGAGATAAAACTGTCAATTTTGAGTGTTTGCTGCAGCTTGTTCCAGTCGCTAGCTGCAGCGAACTGAAAAGAGGAGCGACCCAGGGATGTGTGTGCTTTGGGGACCTTTAACAGAATGTGACTGGCAGAACGGGTGTTGTATATGGAGGATGAGGGCTGCAGTAGATATCTCAGATAGGGGGGAGTAAAGCCTAAGAGGGTTTTATAAATAAGCATCAACCAGTGGGTCCGCTCCTCTGTGTCGTACAGCCGGGACAGTGCATCTGCCTTCACATTTTGGGAACCTGGTCTGTAGGAAAGGGTAAACACAAAACGGGTAAAAAACATGGCCAACCTTGCCTGACGAGGATTCAGTCTCCTAGCTGCCCGGATGTACTCCAGGTTGCGGTGGTCAGTCCAGATGAGAAAAGGGTGTTTAGCCCCCTCAAGCCAATGTCTCCAAGCCTTCAAGGCTTTCACCACAGCCAACAACTTCCGGTCGCCCACATCATAGTTCCGCTCCGCCGGGCTGAGCTTCTTAGAGAAGAAAGCACAGGCGCGGAGTTTCGGTGGTGTGCCAGAGTGCTGAGAGAGCACGGCTCCTATCCCAGTCTCGGACGCGTCCACCTGCACTATGAACGCCAAAGAAGGATCCGGATGGGCCAGCACGGGAGCCGAGGTAAACAGAGCCCTTAGGTGACCAAAAGCCCTGTTCGCCTCAGCCGACCACCGCAAACGTACAGGACCCCCCTTCAACAGTGAGGTAATGGGATTGGCAAACCCTAAAAAACGCTGCACCTCCTTTACCGTGGTGGGAGTTGGCCAATTACGAACGGCTGAAATGCGATCACTCTCCATCTGACTCCTGGGAAGTGACTCCTGGGAAGTGCGGTGTCTACCAGGAGATTTATCGCACAATCCCCCTGTCGATGGGGTGGTAATTGAGTCGCCTTCTTCTTACAGAAGGCGGGAATGCGCACTGTGAAGACCTGGTCTGGACTTTCCACCGTAGTAGCACCAACGGAAACCCCTACACACCTCCCTGAGCACTCTCGTGACCACCCCGTGAGAGCCCTCCGTTGCCACGAGGGTAGGCCTAGCACCATGGGAAATGCAGGAGAATCAATAAGGAAGAGACTCATTCTCTCCTAATGACCCTCCTGCGTCACCATGCCCAGGGGTGCGGTGACCTCCCTAATCAACCCGGACCCTAATGGTCGACTGTCTAGGGTGTGAACTGGGAAGGGCATCTCCACTGGAACAATGGGGATCCCTAATCTATGGGCAAATTATCTGTCAATGAAATTCCCAGCTGCGCCTGAATCGACAAGCGCCTTATGCTGGGAATGCGGGGAAAACTCAGGAAAATTAACGTTCAAAAACATGTGGGCAACAGAGAGATCTGGGTGCGCATGGTGCCGGCTCACCTGGGGTGACGCGAGAGTGCCCTGCCTGCTGCCACGACTCCCAGAGGAACCTCCCCAGCACAGACCGGCAGTGTGACCTCTTCGGCCACAGATGGTGCATGAAACGGAACCTCCTCCGGTCTCTCTAAAGGCAGCACCTCCCAGCTCCATGGGTGTCGGAGCGGTGGTGCTCGGGATGGAACCGACAGACCCCGATCTGGATGACCGCGGGAAGCCAGCAGGTTATCCAACCGAATGGACAGGTCCACCAGCTGATCTAAAGTGAGGGTGGTGTCCCTGCAGGCCAACTCCCGACGGACGTCCTCACACAAACTGCAATGATAGTGGTCGATCAGGGCCCTGTCGTTCCATCCCACGCCAGCGGCCAGGGTACGGAAGTCCAAAGCAATCTCCTGGGCGCTCCTCGTCCCCTGCCTCAGATGTACGAAGTGGTCCAGCGCCGCATCTCATTCTCCCCACACGGTGTTTGCTCACTCCAGGGCTCTCCCTCAGAGGCTTAAGACGAGGGCAGACACCCTCTCTCGGTCTGAAGGCGCCGGGTGGACGGTTGCTAGGTATAGCACCAGTTGTAAGAGGAAACCCTGACATTGTGCAGCCGTCCCATCATACTCCCTAGGGAGGACCAGACGAATCACACTGGGACCGGTTGAAAGAGGGGCGAGTAGTGGAGACCTTGGTTGCGCTGGCGGAGGCACTGGAGGACCTCCATTTCTCTGCCAGCGATCCATAGTTTGTAGGACGCGATCCATGGTGGCGCCGAGATGGAGCATCCGGACAAAACCAGCCGGAAACGTACTGACCTGAACAATAAACAATCACACACAAAAGACATGGGGGGAACAGAGGGTTAAAGAAATGGTCTAAACCATCTGACCCAGATGGTTTTTTGGGGTCAAGTTTAAGTAGCACCTCGGACTCCGTGACTGCCTGCAGGGAGAAACTTTGTAGCGGGTAAAGGGAATAAGAGAGAGAAGCATCAGGGATAGTCTCATTAGAAGGGGTGGGAGATGAGGAAATGTTGGATGGGCAATAATCTGAGACAGCGCTCAGAAAATTTATCAAATTAGCCACCATGTTGGAGTCAACGGAAACCAGAAATGACATGATAAATATTCCCTTAGCTTTGATGATCTTCATCAGAATGCACTCCCAGAAATCGCAGTTCCACAATAAATGCTTGCTAATGTCTGTTATTTGTCCGTTATTTATGTCCATGTAGCTGCTTTTGTTAGCGTTAAGTACACATATCCAAACGCTCATGCATTGGACAAAAACTTTCGGACACAAACTTCAAAAAGTTATATTACAGGTCGAGGAAACATTTCAAACTAAGTATAGAATCTATCATTAGGATGTTTTAATCATAAATCTTTAATAAAGTTCCACCTGGAGAATTCCTTTGTGTCTACAGAAGCAAGTCGATATCATGTGGAATGCGTGTGACCAGGAAATGGCTCTCTGCCAGTAAGCTGACTCATTCGGCTCTTATTCAGTCCCACAACACAGCAGAAGCCTCATTCAATTTTCTAAAGACGGTTGACATCTGTGGAATCCCTAGGAAGTGCAACTTTATTCATATCCCAATGTGAATTCAATAGGGCCTGGGTTGAAAATATACCAACCTCAGATTTCTCACTTTCTGTTTGGATTTCTTCTCAGGTTTTTGCCTTCCATATGAGTTCTGTTATACTCACAGACATCATTCAAACAGTTTTAGAAACGTCAGAGTGTTTTCTATCCAAAACTAATAATAATATGCATATATTAGCAACTGAGACTGAGGAGCAGGCCGTTTACTCTGGGCACCTCTAGGCACCTTTCATCCAAGCTACTCAATACTGCCCCTGCAGCCATAAGAAGTTAACAATACCACTGAAAATATAAAAAAAGAAGGTCCAAGAGTCTTCAGCAGAGGCGATCGAGCTGATTCTATACCATTTTACAGAGGCCAGTTCAGGAAGGAAGGTTTGCTCATTAAAGTTTTTTAGCAAGCATCTATGACAAATCAGGACCGGTCGTTTCACTGAGCAGCCATTACGAACACAGGCTGTAAAACAGTGGAGGAGGAGGACTGGGGGGAGTAGTGGAGAAGGAGGAAACAGTGGAGGAGGAGGACAGGGTGGAGCAGTGGAGTGGATGAAAGAGAGGAGGAGAAGGACAGGGAGGAGCAGTGGAGTGGAGGAAACACAAAACCTGAAGTAGAGTAAAGGCCAAGCCATCCTCTTCCTCTCCTCCTCTTTCTCTACTCCTCCCCTCCTCATCTTCCCCTCCTCTTCTTCTCCTCTTAATGTTCCCCTCCTCCTCATCACCTCCTCTTCCCTTCCTCCTCATCACCTACTCTCCTCTTCCTCCTCCTTTCCTCCTCTTCCTCTCTAACCTCCACCGGGCAGATGTACCTGTTTATCATTGGTCTTCTCACATTATCCTCCCTGAATAATTAATGAGCTGTGTATCAATAATTCAACATTAATTAGCTCACCATCACCAGCCACAATAGAATTCTGCCCAGAAACGAAGAGCTCTGAACTTCTGCATGTTACCCTTTTGATAATTCTCTTTCTCCACCCTATTTCACCCATCTCTCTCCCTCTCTCCCTTGCTCTCCCTCTCTCCTTCCCTTTCTCCCTCACTCCCTCTCTCCATCTCTCTCTCTCTGTCTCTCTCTCTTTCTGCCTCTCTCCCTCACTTCTCTCTTCTCTCACTTCTCTCCCTTCCATATCTCATCATTTAAATGTGAAATCATTGGCAGGTTAAGTGCAGGGCTGGGACTCTTCAAACGGCAGTTTCATTGGTCCTCCCCAGATACCGCCAGATACACACTCACATGCGCACACACACACACACACTAACAGTGCCATGGGTGTCTCGTGTAAATATATTAGGGGCCGGGGCCGAAGCCACTATAAACGATTGTGTGTGTGTGTGTGTATGTGTGTGTTTGTGTCTGGGTGTGTGTGTGCATGTGTACTGGCCTCCAGGCCAAATACATGTGTGCTCCAATAAGACTCACAGCTGGATCGATTGGGCTCAGACTACGCCTCGGTTGATAGTCCGGGCCTTTTGTTCACTGCATCGATCCTCCATTTGTGTGTATGTCTGTGTGTGTGTGTGTGTGTGTGTGTGTGTGTGTGTGTGTGTGTGTGTGTGTGTGTGTGTGTGTGTGTGTGTGTGTGTGTGTGTGTGTGTGTGTGTGTGTGTGTGTGTGTGTGTGTGTGTGTGTAAGAAAGAAAGAGAGAGGGAGAAAGAAAGAGAGAGCGAGAGAGAAAGAGGGAGAGAGAGAGAAAGAGGGAGAGAGAGAGAAATGCATCTATTTTTTGTACCTTAACTATTTGCACATCAGTATAACACTGTACATAGGCATAAAATGACATTTGAAATGTGTATATTCATTTGAAACGTGTGAGTGTAATGTTTACTGTTTATTATTCTTTCACTTTTGTTTATTTTCTATTTCACTTGCATGTGTGTGTGTTAGTGTGTGTGTGTGCGTGTAAGAGAGAGAGAAGTAAAAGAGAGACAAGGAACCTGTCTGTGCATGCATGGTGTGTGTTAGTGTGTGTGTGTGTGTGTGTAAGAGAGAGAGAAGTAAAAGAGAGACAAGGAACCTGTCTGTGCATGCATGGTGTGTGTTAGTGTGTGTGTGTGTGTGTGTGTGTGTGTGTGTGTGTGTGTGTGTGTGTGTGTGTGTGTGTGTGTTTCTGTATAATTGGTATCCTTTCTAAAGGCCAGCATGGCTGGACAAAGACACATACCCAGTTAGCATTAAACAACCATCAATAAGCAACCATAGTGTGTGTGATGATAAATGCTGATAGGACCATTTCAGACAATATTGGATGGCTTTGAGCAGCTAGCTCATGGGTTCAGACTGTTTTTTGGAATTTAGAACACATTGGGTTGCTATGGAGAACTCCGGACCACTCTCACTTTTGAAAACACCTAATGATAGCAGGAAATAGAGATGGAGAGAGAGAGACTGGATGCATACGCCTACCCTGCGATTTTCACGTTGCACCTCTCGATCCACTCAAGGATAGCTTTGCTTTTCTCTTTTATTTCCAAAGTTTCAAGCAGACACATGTGGGGTGGTTCCTCACCCAGACACATGGTGGGGTGGTTGCTCACCCAGACACATGTGGGGTGGTTCCTCACCCAGACACATGGTGGGTTGGCTCCTCACCCAGACACATGTGGGTTGGTTGCTCACCCAGACACATGTGGGTTGGCTCCTCACCCAGACACATGTGGATTGGTTGCTCACCCAGACACATGTGGGTTGGCTCCTCACCCAGACACATGTGGGTTGGTTGCTCACCCAGACACATGTGGGTTGGCTCCTCACCCAGACACATGTGGGTTGGCTCCTCACCCAGACACATGTGGGTTGGCTCCTCACCCAGACACATGTGGGTTGGTTGCTCACCCAGACACATGTGGGTTGGCTCCTCACCCAGACACATGTGGGTTGGTGCCTCACCCAGACACATGGTGGGTTGGTTGCTCACCCAGACACATGTGGATTGGTTGCTCACCCAGACACATGTGGGTTGGTTGCTCACCCAGACACATTGTTATCTCTAACGTCTCTTTTAGCATCCTTTCAGACACACACACAGACACCCAGACACAGAGGCACACAGACACAGAGGCACACAGACACAGAGGCACACAGACACAGACACACAGCCAAACAGACACACAGACACCCACTAGCTGGGTGCCACTTCATGTCTGAGTGTATGTTTGTCTCAGAGGGCCAGTCCTCTGATAATGGTGGAAAGTCAGAGGTAGACTCTGGTCCAGTACCAATACTCTAAAAACACAACCCCCTCGCTTTCCTCCTCCTTTCCTCTCCTTACCTCTCTCACTCTTTTCATGCCTGGATGTGGTAGGCACCAGATGGAACTAGTTTCACCAACCCAACGCAGTCCTCTTTCTCTCTCTTCATGACTAGCTGTGGTACGGGGGGGGGGGGGGGGGGGGGGGCAAAATTTTGGGCCAAATGTTGGTGTGTTTTCAGTGATTCTCAACTTCAAAGGACGGGTCAGGCTGACACCTGACACAGGCTAGCTTCGGTTACTGCTGCCATGGCAACACAAAACAAACAGAAAGCTCCATCTCTCCGTCAGTCCTTGTTGATCTGAGGAGAGGAAAGAAGGATCCAGATCAGAGAACAAGGGAGGGAGGAGGGAGGGGTAGAGATACACACTGTCCCCTAGTGTTGGCACCATACCAGACTTTCAACTTCGATACCAATACTAGGTTTAGTATCACAGTACTCGATACCGTCACGATACTCAATACCAAAAACGATACCAAAATGATACCAAGGCAAAAAGAAAGCATATTAGCAAGTCACAGAATGGCACTTGATCCAGACAGATAAACTGAGCTACAGCTCTGTTCAATCATTGGGTATCTTTTGATTTCAAATTCGTTAGCATTTTTTTTTACATCAACCTTTTTCAGTGACAGCCATGTACGCAATTAATGAATCAATTATACAATCAAACAATCAATTTGACTTTGTTTTTACCAATCTAACTACATAACAACATAATGGTAATCATTTATTTGAATGGTACATTTCCCTTGATGAACTGGGTAAATCAAGGTGTAGCCTAGGTCTATGAAGAATACAGGTGAATGCATTTTCAATAGGAGTGTGTGCATACATTGAGTTATTGAACTTTGGCTGATTTCTTGGGGCTACAGATGTCAAACATTCTGTTTCCATTCCATTTAGGACGTATTTTATTGTACTGATCAAGAACCTTTATATAGCTTATTTTATAAAAATGTACGCTCTCTCTTTAACCACTAATTACATCATTCAAGAGGCAATGGGGGCGGCCCATCGGAGCACAGTCAGTTCGCTGAGGCCATAGATCATCTTTGTGAGAGACTTGAGAGAGAGACCGAATAAGTGAATTAATAAAGAAATCAGTATATTTTGCGTTATGGTTTGCATATTATCACAAACTAAGTATTAGGGTAATTAAATTATGTTCGCTTCAGCTCTCAGCTAGCAAGGAAAGTTAGCCTACAAAGCTGGAAGCTAACGGTATCTTCTTCCATTGTAAAGTATGGACATTGTTTTGCGAACCTTAATTAACAGTTTCAACATAACTACATGCCTTGTCGCATTATTCAAGACTGTTAACTTCTGTGCATCATGAGTGGGGAGCTAACATGATGCAGCCCAGACTCACAGTGCAGGTTAGCAGTGAGTAAGTGGAGCTAACATGATGCAGCCCAGACTCACAGTGCAGGTTAGCAGTGAGTAAGTGGAGCTAACATGATGCAGCCCAGACTCACAGTGTAGGCTAGCAGTGAGTAAGTGGAGCTAACATGATGCAGCCCAGACTCAGTGCAGGCTAGCAGTGAGTAAGTGGAGCTAACATGATGCAGCCCAGACTCACAGTGCAGGTTAGCAGTGAGTAAGTGGAGCTAACATGATGCAGCCCAGACTCACAGTGCAACCTAGCAGTGAGTAAGTGGAGCTAACATGATGCAGCCCAGACTCACAGTGCAGGCTATCAGTGAGTAAGTGGAGCTAACATGATGCAGCCCAGACTCACAGTGCAGGCTAGCAGTGAGTAAGTGGAGCTAACATGATGCAGCCCAGACTCACAGTGCAGGCTAGCAGTGAGTAAGTGGAGCTAACATGATGCAGCCCAGACTCACAGTGCAGGTGAGCAGTGATAAGGGGTCGGCTGCTCCGATAGAAAGGCTTGATCTGTGAGACACATTTAACAGAAGTACCGAAAGTAACACAAATTCAAGCAGCGAACCATTATCATGTTCTAGTATCAAAAAAGTACTGAAGTTTGAGTATACTGTGCAACAGTACTGTCCCGTCTGTCTTGTCTACCCCTAGATAACTTCTGACTCTCCTTCTCACTTCTCTCTTTCTATTCCATTCTATCAATCCCCCCTTCACTTTCCATTTTTGATCTCTCTCTCTCTCTCTTTCTCTCTCTCTTTCCTTGTCTCTCTCTCTGTCCCCCTCTCCCTCTCCTCCCCCTCTCCCTCTCTCAGCCAAGGGATGTACCTAAAAGCCAAGTCCTTTTTGAGGGAGCTTGACAGATCCAGCTAAATATTTAACCGCTGGACAGAAACTATGTTACAGAGAGCACACCCACACAGACCTGCACGCAGATGATTATAAAACACAACCAGACACAGGTGATCCACATAAAGACTGTGTGAATGTACCGGTAGGTGTTAAAGACTGTGTGAATGTACCGGTAGGTATAAAAGACTGTGTGAATGTACCAGTAGGTGTTAAAGACTGAGTGAATGTACCGGTAGGTGTTAAAGACTGTGTGAATGTACCGGTAGGTATAAAAGACTGAGTGAATGTACCGGTAGGTGTTAAAGACTGTGTGAATGTACCGGTAGGTATAAAAGACTGAGTGAATGTACCGGTAGGTGTTAAAGACTGAATGAATGTACCGGTAGGTGTTAAAGACTGTGTGAATGTACCGGTAGGTATAAAAGACTGTGTGAATGTACCTGTAGGTGTTAAAGACTGTGTGAATGTACCGGTAGGTATAAAATACTGTGTGAATGTACCGGTAGGTGTTAAAGACTGTGTGAATGTACCGGTAGGTGTTAAAGACTGAGTTAATGTACCCGTATGTTTTAAAGACTGAGTGAATGTACCGGTAGGTGTTAAAGACTGAGTGAATGTACCGGTAGGTATAAAAGACTGTGTGAATGTACCGGTAGGTGTTAAAGACTGAGTGAATGTACCGGTAGGTATAAAAGACTGTGTGAATGTACTGGTAGGTGTTAAAGACTGATTGAATGTACCGGTATGTGTTAAAGACTGAGTGAATGTACCCGTATGTTTTAAAGACTGAGTGAATGTACCGGTAGGTGTTAAAGACTGAGTGACGGACTGGTAAGTGTTAAAGCCTGAGTGAATGTACCGGTATGTGTGTGTTCCAAGGTGTCAGTAAGCAGCCTTTCTTTGCAGAGTTCAGAAGCAGACCAAGGCTTTCTGAATTCGTGATATCATACATTTAAAAACAGAGAGAGAGAGAGAGAGAGCTCCTTCACCACACTGATATCGATATTAACAGAGAGCTCATTCAGCACATTGATATCCATATAGCAGAGAGCTCCTTCAGCACATTGATATCCATATCAACAGAGAGCTCATTCAGCACACTGATATCCATATCACCAGAGAGCACATTCAGCACACTGATATCCATATCAACAGAGAGCTCATTCAGCACACTGATATCCATATCAACAGAGAGCTCCTTCAGCACACGGATATCCATATTAACAGAGAGCTCCTTCACCACACTGATATCCATATCAACAGAGAGCTCCTTCAGCACACTGATATCCATATCAACAGAGAGCTCCTTTAGCACACTGATATCCATATCAACAGAGAGCTCATTCAGCACACTGATATCCATATCAACAGAGAGCTCCTTCAGCACACTGATATCCATATCATTAGAGAGATCCTTCAGCACACTGATATCCATATCAACAGAGAGGTCCTTCAGCACACTGATATCCATGTTAACAGAGAGCTCTTTCAGCACACTGATATCCATATCAACAGAGCGTTTCATCACACTGATATCCATATCAACAGAGAGGTCCTTCAGCACACTGATATCCATATTAACAGAGAGCTCCTTCAGCACACTGCTATCCATATCAACAGAGAGCTCCTTCAGCACACTGCTATCCATATCAACACAGAGCTCCTTTAGCACACTGATATCCATATCAACAGAGAGCTCCTTCAGCACACTGCTATCCATATCAACACAGAGCTCCTTTAGCACACTGATATCCATCGAAACAGAGAGTTCCTTCAGCACACTGATATCCATATCAACAGAGAGCTCATTCAGCACACTGATAATCATATTAACAGAGAGCTCCTTCAGCACACTGATATCCATATCAACAGAGAGCTCCTTCAGCACACTGATATCCATATCAACAGAGAGCTCCTTTAGCACACTGATATCCATATCAACACAGATCTTCAACACACTGATATCGATATTAACAGAGAGCTCATTCAGCACATTGATATCCATATAGCAGAGAGCTCCTTCAGCACATTGATATCCATATCAACAGAGAGGTCCTTCAGCACACTGATATCCATATTAACAGAGAGCTCCTTCAGCACACTGATATCCATATCAACAGAGAGCTCCTTCAGCACACTGCTATCCATATCAACACAGAGCTCCTTTAGCACACTGATATCCATATCAACAGAGAGCTCCTTTAGCACACTGATATCCATATCAACAGAGAGCTCCTTCAGCACACTGCTATCCATATCAACACAGAGCTCCTTTAGCACACTGATATCCATCTAAACAGAGAGTTCCTTCAGCACACTGATATCCATATCAACAGAGATCTCATTCAGCACACTGATATCCATATCAACAGAGAGCTCCTTCAGCACACTGATATCCATATCAACAGAGAGCTCCTTCAGCACACTGATATCCATATCAACACAGATCTTCAACACACTGATATCGATATTAACAGAGAGCTCATTCAGCACATTGATATCCAAAGAGCAGAGAGCTCCTTCAGCACATTGATATCCATATCAACAGAGAGCTCTTTCAGCACACTGATATCCATATCACCAGAGAGCACATTCAGCACACTGATATCCATATCACCAGAGAGCACATTCAGCACACTGATATCCATATCAACAGAGAGCTCATTCAGCACACTGATATCCATATCAACAGAGAGCTCCTTCAGCACACGGATATCCATATTAACAGAGAGCTCCTTCACCACACTGATATCCATATCAACAGAGAGCTCCTTCAGCACACTGATATCCATATCAACAGAGAGCTCCTTTAGCACACTGATATCCATATCAACAGAGAGCTCATTCAGCACACTGATATCCAAATCAACAGAGAGCTCCATTAGCACACGGATATCCATATCAACAGAGAGCTCCTGTAGCACACTGATATCCATATCATCAGAGAGCTCCTTCAGCACACTGATATCCATATCATCAGAGAGCTCCTTCAGCACACTGATATCCATATCAACAGAGAGGTCCTTCAGCACACTGATATCCATGTTAACAGAGAGCTCCTTCAGCACACTGATATCCATATCAACAGAGCGTTTCATCACACTGATATCCATATCAACAGAGAGGTCCTTCAGCACACTGATATCCATATTAACAGAGAGCTCCTTCAGCACACTGATATCCATATCAACAGAGAGCTCCTTCAGCACACTGCTATCCATATCAACACAGAGCTCCTTTAGCACACTGATATCCATATCAACAGAGAGCTCCTTCAGCACACTGCTATCCACATCAACACAGAGCTCCTTTAGCACACTGATATCCATCTAAACAGAGAGCTCCTTCAGCACACTGATATCCATATCAACAGAGAGCTCATTCAGCACACTGATAATCATATTAACAGAGAGCTCCTTCAGCACACTGATATCCATATCAACAGAGAGCTCCTTCAGCACACTGATATCCATATCAACAGAGAGCTCCTTCAGCACACTGATATTCATATCAACACAGATTTTCAACACACTGATATCCATATTAACAGAGAGCTCCTTCAGCACACTGATATTCATATCAGCAGAGAGCTCCTTCAACACACTGATATCGATATTAACAGAGAGCTCATTCAGCACATTGATATCCATATAGCAGAGAGCTCCTTCAGCACATTGATATCCATATCAACAGAGAGGTCCTTCAGCACACTGATATCCATATCAACAGAGAGCTCCTTCAGCACACTGCTATCCATATCAACACAGAGCTCCTTTAGCACACTGATATCCATATCAACAGAGAGCTCCTTCAGCACACTGCTATCCATATCAACAGAGAGCTCCTTCAGCACACTGATATCCATATCAACACAGATCTTCAACACACTGATATCGATATTAACAGAGAGCTCATTCAGCACATTGATATCCATATAGTAGAGAGCTCCTTCAGCACATTGATATCCATATCAACAGAGAGCTCATTCAGCACACTGATATCCATATCACCAGAGAGCACATTCAGCACACTGATATCCATATCAACAGAGAGCTCCTTCAGCACACTGATATCCATATCAACAGAGAGCTCCTTTAGCACACTGATATCCATATCAACAGAGAGCTCATTCAGCACACTGATATCCAAATCAACAGAGAGCTCCATTAGCACACGGATATCCATATCAACAGAGAGCTCCTTCAGCACACTGATATCCATATCATCAGAGAGCTCCTTCAGCACACTGATATCCATATCAACAGAGAGGTCCTTCAGCACACTGATATCCATGTTAACAGAGAGCTCCTTCAGCACACTGATATCCATATCAACAGAGCGTTTCATCACACTGATATCCATATCAACAGAGAGGTCCTTCAGCACACTGATATCCATATTAACAGAGAGCTCCTTCAGCACACTGATATCCATATCAACAGAGAGCTCCTTCAGCACACTGCTATCCATATCAACACAGAGCTCCTTTAGCACACTGATATCCATATCAACAGAGAGCTCCTTCAGCACACTGCTATCCATATTAACACAGAGCTCCTTTAGCACACTGATATCCATCTAAACAGAGAGTTCCTTCAGCACACTGATATCCATATCAACAGAGAGCTCATTCAGCACACTGATAATCATATTAACAGAGAGCTCCTTCAGCACACTGATATCCATATCAACAGAGAGCTCCTTCAGCACACTGATATCCATATCAACAGAGAGCTCCTTCAGCACACTGATATCCATATCAACACAGATCTTCAACACACTGATATCCATATTAACAGAGAGCTCCTTCAGCACACTGATATTCATATCAGCAGAGAGCTCCTTCAGCACACTGATATCCATATCAACAGAGAGCTCCTTCAGCACACTGATATCCATATTAACAGAGAGCTCCTTCAGCACACTGATATCCATATCAACAGAGAGCTCCTTCAGCACACTGATATCCATATCAACAGAGAGCTCCTTCAGCACACTGATATCCATATCAACAGAGAGTTCCTTCAGCACACTGATATCCATATCAACAGAAAGCTCCTTTAGCACACTGATATCCATATCAACAGAGAGCTCCTTCAGCACACTGATATCCATATAAACACAGATCTTCAACACACTGATATCCATATCAACATAGAGCTCCTTCAGCACACTGATATCCATATCAACAGAAAGCTCCTTTAGCACACTGATATCCATATCAACAGAGAGCTCCTTCAGCACACTGATATCCATATAAACACAGATCTTCAACACACTGATATCCATATCAACAGAGAGCTCCTTCAGCACACTGATATCCATATTAACAGAGAGCTCCTTCAGCACACTGATATCCATATCAACACAGATTTTCAACACACTGATATCCATATTAACAGAGAGCTCCTTCAGCACACTGATATTCATATCAGCAGAGAGCTCCTTCAACACACTGATATCGATATTAACAGAGAGCTCATTCAGCACATTGATATCCATATAGCAGAGAGCTCCTTCAGCACATTGATATCCATATCAACAGAGAGGTCCTTCAGCACACTGATATCCATATTAACAGAGAGCTCCTTCAGCACACTGATATCCATATCAACAGAGAGCTCCTTCAGCACACTGCTATCCATATCAACACAGAGCTCCTTTAGCACACTGATATCCATATCAACAGAGAGCTCCTTCAGCACACTGCTATCCATATCAACACAGAGCTCCTTTAGCACACTGATATCCATCTAAACAGAGAGTTCCTTCAGCACACTGATATCCATATCAACAGAGAGCTCATTCAGCACACTGATAATCATATTAACAGAGAGCTCCTTCAGCACACTGATATCCATATCAACAGAGAGCTCCTTCAGCACACTGATATCCATATCAACAGAGAGCTCCTTCAGCACACTGATATCCATATCAACACAGATCTTCAACACACTGATATCGATATTAACAGAGAGCTCATTCAGCACATTGATATCCATATAGTAGAGAGCTCCTTCAGCACATTGATATCCATATCAACAGAGAGCTCATTCAGCACACTGATATCCAAATCAACAGAGAGCTCCATTAGCACACGGATATCCATATCAACAGAGAGCTCCTTCAGCACACTGATATCCATATCATCAGAGAGCTCCTTCAGCACACTGATATCCATATCAACAGAGAGGTCCTTCAGCACACTGATATCCATGTTAACAGAGAGCTCCTTCAGCACACTGATATCCATATCAACAGAGCGTTTCATCACACTGATATCCATATCAACAGAGAGGTCCTTCAGCACACTGATATCCATATTAACAGAGAGCTCGTTCAGCACACTGATATCCATATCAACAGAGAGCTCCTTCAGCACACTGCTATCCATATCAACACAGAGCTCCTTTAGCACACTGATATCCATATCAACAGAGAGCTCCTTCAGCACACTGCTATCCATATTAACACAGAGCTCCTTTAGCACACTGATATCCATCTAAACAGAGAGTTCCTTCAGCACACTGATATCCATATCAACAGAGAGCTCATTCAGCACACTGATAATCATATTAACAGAGAGCTCCTTCAGCACACTGATATCCATATCAACAGAGAGCTCCTTCAGCACACTGATATCCATATCAACAGAGAGCTCCTTCAGCACACTGATATCCATATCAACACAGATCTTCAACACACTGATATCCATATTAACAGAGAGCTCCTTCAGCACACTGATATTCATATCAGCAGAGAGCTCCTTCAGCACACTGATATCCATATCAACACAGATCTTCAACACACTGATATCCATATTAACAGAGAGCTCATTCAGCACATTGATATCCATATAGTAGAGAGCTCCTTCAGCACATTGATATCCATATCAACAGAGAGCTCATTCAGCACACTGATATCCATATCACCAGAGAGCACATTCAGCACACTGATATCCATATCAACAGAGAGCTCCTTCAGCACACTGATATCCATATCAACAGAGAGCTCCTTTAACACACTGATATCCATATCAACAGAGAGCTCATTCAGCACACTGATATCCAAATCAACAGAGAGCTCCATTAGCACACGGATATCCATATCAACAGAGAGCTCCTTCAGCACACTGATATCCATATCATCAGAGAGCTCCTTCAGCACACTGATATCCATATCAACAGAGAGGTCCTTCAGCACACTGATATCCATGTTAACAGAGAGCTCCTTCAGCACACTGATATCCATATCAACAGAGCGTTTCATCACACTGATATCCATATCAACAGAGAGGTCCTTCAGCACACTGATATCCATATTAACAGAGAGCTCCTTCAGCACACTGATATCCATATCAACAGAGAGCTCCTTCAGCACACTGCTATCCATATCAACACAGAGCTCCTTTAGCACACTGATATCCATATCAACAGAGAGCTCCTTCAGCACACTGCTATCCATATTAACACAGAGCTCCTTTAGCACACTGATATCCATCTAAACAGAGAGTTCCTTCAGCACACTGATATCCATATCAACAGAGAGCTCATTCAGCACACTGATAATCATATTAACAGAGAGCTCCTTCAGCACACTGATATCCATATCAACAGAGAGCTCCTTCAGCACACTGATATCCATATCAACAGAGAGCTCCTTCAGCACACTGATATCCATATCAACACAGATCTTCAACACACTGATATCCATATTAACAGAGAGCTCCTTCAGCACACTGATATTCATATCAGCAGAGAGCTCCTTCAGCACACTGATATCCATATCAACAGAGAGCTCCTTCAGCACACTGATATCCATATTAACAGAGAGCTCCTTCAGCACACTGATATCCATATCAACAGAGAGCTCCTTCAGCACACTGATATCCATATCAACAGAGAGCTCCTTCAGCACACTGATATCCATATCAACAGAGAGTTCCTTCAGCACACTGATATCCATATCAACAGAAAGCTCCTTTAGCACACTGATATCCATATCAACAGAGAGCTCATTCAGCACACTGATATCCATATAAACACAGATCTTCAACACACTGATATCCATATTAACAGAGAGCTCCTTCAGCACACTGATATTCATATCAGCAGAGAGCTCCTTCAGCACACTGATATCCATATCAACAGAAAGCTCCTTTAGCACACTGATATCCATATCAACAGAAAGCTCCTTTAGCACACTGATATCCATATTAACAGAGAGCTCTTTCAGCACACTGATATCCATATTAACAGAGAGCTCCTTCAGCACACTGATATCCATATCAACAGAGAGCTCCTTCATCACACTGATATCCATATCAACAGAGAGCTCCTTCAGCACACTGATATCCATATCAACAGAGCTCCTAAAGCACACTGATATCCATATTAACAGAGAGCTCCTTCAGCACACTGATATCCATATCAACAGAGAGCTCCTTCAGCACACTGATATCCATATCAACAGAGTCCTTAAAAACACACACACAAACAATTAGAATAATAGTTATGTTGTAAGGATAAGCTCCAAAAGACTTTCCAGTGTCTGCACCCCCGCACCAAATCCCTCTCTCTCTCTCTCTCTCTCCTTCTCTCTCTCCTTCTGTCTCTCTTTCTCCTTCTCTCACTCCTTTTTTCTCTCTCCTCTCACTCCTTTTTTCTTTCTCCTTCTCTCTCTCCTTCTCTCACTCCTTTTTTCTCTCTGCTCTCTCTCCTTCTCTATCTCTTCTTCTCTCTCTCTTTCTCTCTCTCTCCTTCTCTCTCTCCTTCTCTCTCTCCCTCTGTCTCTCTCTCCTTCTCTATCTCTCCTTCTCTATCTCTTCTTCTCTCTCTCTGTCTCTCTCTCTCCTCTTTTCTCCTTTTAATGACCTGATGACTCGTCTCATGGCTCATCTGGACGCCAGTGGAGACACAGACACCACCATCTGCACCCAGCCGTCTGTGTGTCTGCCTTATCGTTCTGTCTGGCTGTGTGTGTGTGTGTGTGTGTGTGTGTGTGTGTGTGTGTGTGTGTGTGTCTGCCTGCCTGCCTGCGTTGTGCATGTGTGTTTTTCTACAGTCAGCATGCAGCACTTTTACGAGTACAGTTTACGAGTCTGCTTTCTACTGTGTGTGTGTGTGCGTGTGCGTGTGCGTGTGTGTGCGTGTGCGTGCGCGCGTGCGTGTGTGTATGTGCGCGTTTCTGTTTTACGAGCCTCATATGAATCTTCAATGACCTTCAATGACCTAACATGGTGCCGGACGTACAAGATGCTATGACCCTGGATGTCCATTCTACATGTTGTGTTTCTATGCTGTCCCTCTGTCTGTACGGTGTGTCCTGAGCCAGCTGGAGGCCTGGGAGCCCAGACAACACACAGATCAGACAGACAAACAGCAGCCAACTAGACACTGATAAATCATAAACAAACTCAAGTCCCCTCCCCCGCCTACCCTCCTCCCTCCCGTGTCTGAAGCATGGTCTGAGGATCTGAATTTCTGAACACAGGACAAGCCAAAGGCCTCAGACTGTGAGAAAGAGGGAGGGAATTAGAGACAATAGACACAGATAGAAAGAGGCAGAGGGAGATGGAGAGATGAGGGAGAGAGAGATGGAGAGATGAGGGAGAGAAAGGGCTTAGGACAGAGGACAAGCCAAGAAGAAAGTGACATAAAGACAGAGGGATGGAGAGAGACATTTGGGGAGGGAGGGAAAATGATTAGAGGACAGGAGACAAGCCGAGAGACTGTCAGAGAGAAGACATGATGGTGGGAGAGGAGGGAAGGGACATTGATGAGAGACTGGGGGATATAGAGAAAAGGAACATGTGATGAAAAGGAAGGACAGCTGACTAGACAGAAGGAGAACAGAGTGATGGCATACAGGTGTTCCCCTCCTTCTCCCCTCCCCCTCCAATTTAGTTACACATCCCCCCCCCCCTCCCTCTGGGCTAGACAATCTGGACCCTTTCTTTCTAAAATTATCTGCCAAAATTGTTGCCACCCCTATTACTAGCCTGTTCAACCTCTCTTTCGTGTCGTCTGAAATTCCCAAAGATTGGATAGCAGCTACGGTCACCCCCCTCTTCAAAGGGAGGACACTCTTGACCCAAACTGCTACAGACCTATATCTATCCTTCACTGCCTTTCTAAGGTCTTCGAAAGCCAAGTCAACAAACAGATTACCGACCATTTAGAATCTGACCATACCTTCTCTGCTATGCAATCTGGTTTCAGAGCTGGTCATGGGTGCACCTCAGCCACGCTCAGGATCCTAAACGATATCTTAACCGCCATCGATAAGAAACATTACTGTGCAGCCGTATTCATTGATCTGGCCTAGGCTTTCGACTCTGTCAATCCCCACATCCTCATCGGCAGACTCGACAGCCTTGGTTTCTCAAATTATTGCCTCGCCTGGTTCACCAACTATTTCTCTGATAGAGTTCAGTGTGTCAAATCGGAGGGTCTGCTGTCCGGACCTCTGGCAGTCTCTATGGGGCTGACACAGGGTTAAATTCTTGGACCGACTCTCTTCTCTGTATACATCAATGATGTCACTCTTGCTGCTGGTGAGTCTCTGATCCACCTCCACGCAGACGACACCTTTCTGTATACTTCTGGCCCTTCTTTGGACACTGTGTTAACAACCCTCCAGGCAAGCTTCAATGCCATACAACTCTCCTTCCGTGGCCTCCAATTGCTCTTAAATACAAGTAAAACTAAATGCATGCTCTTCAACCGATCGCTGCCTGCACCTGCCTGCCTGTTCAACATCACTACTCTGGACGGCTCTGACTTAGAATACGTGGACAACTACAAATACTTAGGTGTCTGGTTAGACTGTAAACTCACCTTCCAGACTCACATCAAACATCTCCAATCCAAAATTAAATCTAGAATTGGCTTCCTATTTCGCAACAAAGCCTCCTTCACTCATGCTGCCAAACATATCCTTGTAAAACTGACCATCCTACCAATCCTCGACTTCGGCGATGTAATTTACAAAATAGCCTCCAATACTCTACTCAACAAATTGGATGCAGTCTATCACAGTGCAATCCGTTTTGTCACCAAAGCCCCATATACTACCCACCATTGCGACCTGTACGCTCTCGTTGGCTGGCCCTCGCTTCATACTCGTCGCCAAACCCACTGGCTCCATGTCATCTACAAGACCCTGCTAGGTAAAGTCCCCCCTTATCTCAGCTCGCTGGTCACCATAGCATCACCCACCTGTAGCACGCGCTCCAGCAGGTATATATCTCTGGTCACCCCCAAAACCAATTATTTCAAAACCAACCGCTTCTCCTTCCAGTTCTCTGCTGCCAATGACTGGAACGAACTACAAAAATATCTGAAACTGGAAACACTTATCTCCCTCATTAGCTTTAAACACCAACTGTCAGAGCAGCTCACAGATTACTGCACCTAAAATTTAGCCCAAACAACTACCTCTTTCCCTACTGTATTTATTTTATTTATTTATTTATTTTGCTCCTTCGCACCCCATTATTTTTATTTCTACTTTGCACATTCTTCCACTGCAAATCTACCATTCCAGTGTTTTACTTGCTATATTGTATTTACTTTGCAACCATGGCCTTTTTTTGCCTTTACCTCCCTTCTCACCTCATTTGCACACATCGTATATAGACTTGTTTATACTGTATTATTGACTGTATGTTTGTTTTACTCCATGTATAACTCTGTGTCGTTGTATGTGTCAAACTGCTTAGCTTTATCTTGGCCAGGTTGCAGTTGTAAATGAGAACTTGTTCTCAACTTGCCTACCTGGTTAAATAAAGGTGGGAAAAAAAATTGCAGAATACAAAAGCATCTGATTGGCTGCTGCCTCAATGGCTCCGGAGCCGAAAGGGCCGGCCAAGGGTGTCCTGTGTGTGTGTGTGTGGCAGGGATTTAGGGATTTGATGCATCTTTTTGTCATGGGAGAGGTGGGCACGGTGGTGTGTGTGTCGTAGAGCCTGTGCTGTGGTGTGTATGATGTTGTCAGTAATAAAAGGGATGAGACATGAAGGGAGTAGTTTCAGGATGTTCTGTGCTCCAATTCGCATACTGCCTCAACAGCTCCGCGGATGACACAATCTATATTGCACTCCACACTTCCCTCTCCGACCTGGACAAAAGGAACACCTATGTGAGAACGCTGTTCATTGACTACAGCCCAGCATGCCCACAAAGTTCATCACTAAGCTGAGGACCCTGGGACTAAACACATCCCTCTGCAACTGGATCCTGGACTTCCTGATTCTAAATGTAACCCTAACCAAGCCGTTACCTTATCAACAGATGGTCATACTATCAACAAACTTTCTGTAGAACATCTATAGTCGGACTATCCAGACCATCCAAATAAAGTGTGACCCCCATTCTTCCATCCTTCCAGGCCTTGGACCCTCTGCCTCAAGGCTCAATGTTTCCAAATGTTTCTTTGCAAGGTGGAGTCGAAGGTTGCTAAAGAAATACTTATCCTCTCTCTCCCACATGCTCAACATGAGTTTCCTTACAAAGACACAAATAGACTAGTGGGGCATACTTCTCCTATCAAACTGTTCCTTTTCAAAAGGAGTGATGGAATGCATTTATAATTAACCAGCAAACATAAAGACAGAATAATCGAATAAGAATAATTGTAGAGGTAAGTACATATTCTAATCAAAAGCACATGCTTTTAATAATCCCAATTTACAGATGTAAAACATATTAGGATAAAACTTCACAATTACGAAGCATTTATGAGAATGTTCTCTCACTCTCTCTCTTCTTCCCATCTTCTCTTCCTTTGTTCCTCTCTTGTGTCTCGCCCCCGCCTGCCTGCAGCCCTGTGGTCTGTGTGATTATTAATTCAGAGTTACATTTAAACTGTCTGGGCAGTCGAAATAACTCCTCCAGTACTGCTCATTTTACGCTTGGCAGGACCCCCATGTGCTCCCCACTGTCAGCCTTAACCCCTAACACACACGCGCACACACTCACCAACACGCCTACACACACATGCACACACACCATTCCACAGCATCACCATATTCAGTGTTCATTTCCACAGTGGCATCCTATTGCCATGCTTAATCTAGTGAACAGTACAATCTAGTGACAACCAGCTAGTTATTCAAACCCCCCATTCTACTTGCCTGGCTACCCAGACTCCTTCCTCCAGCCAAACACTACGCCACGCCCATGGGTGTTAGTTTCTTCTCCTCAATGAGTCTTGATCTGAGTACCTCCCCGACCCTTTACCGAACCCGAACACATTCCGGGCCATCTTACTGGGTTCGCCCAGAGCCAGAACACATGTGGGCAAAGTAGCAGTTTACCACGCTGGATCTTGGTCCACTCCTTATAACGAACGTGACAGAAGATCCCACCACAAAAACGGACCAAGCAGCGTGGTCAGACAGTGTGGTGAAGAACGTGTAACAGCGCCTCTTTAACCTCAGGAGGCTGAATAAATTTGTCTTATCACCCAAAACCCTGACAAACTTTTACAGATGCACAATCGAGAGCATCCTGTTGGGCTGTATCAAAGCCTGGTGTGGTAACTGTACTGCCCTCAACCACAAGGCTCTCCAGAGGGGGTGTGTGTGTGTGTGTGTGTGTATATATATATATATACACACACACACA
>NC_034188.2:25771422-25916422 GCF_002021735.2 Oncorhynchus kisutch
AGAGAAAGAGAAGCTCACTGCCTTGCCATTGGGAAGGGTAGACACAGGAAAACCAGGCTCCCTGTAGAGGACAGGCAGTGCAACCACTGCACCACAGCAAAACCCTGACAAAATGTCAAAAACATTTCCCCAAATCTGAAACAATTAAAGGCCTCTGATACAGTAGCTGTGGATTGGCAGCACACTACATTGCTGCTTGCCATAAAATGTGTCTGACACATCACCAATGTCATCTATGCCATTGTTATTGTTATTGGCCATTGTATGGTTATTTTGACCCTTGATTACTGTTGTTACTGATTGTCCCGTTGACAATATTGATCATTATTATTTTAATAATGTTCATATTTGAAATATTTGAAATCTCCTAAGTACGCTTTGTTAATATGTACATTGTTACACCATGACATTTTTGTTGTTGTAGAGAGACAAGAGAGAAAGAGAGAGAGATAGAGAATGGAAGAGAGCGGAAGAGACCTAGAAAGAGAGAGATATATAAAGAGAGAGAGAGAGTGGCTTGAATACATTAAGGTGGAGGACCCATGTGAGCACGGGTGTTACCATGACAAAGAGATGCATCCAACGCCCCATGGCACCCGCATATATGGCAGGGCTCTGCTAACACAAATTGAGTGAGAATATTCCTAGGCATACTCGCGCTTTACGTTGAGGCGTACAAAGCTCAGAACGTCCCCATAACGTTCTCCTGGTGGAGGTGGTGGTAGAGGTGGTAGTGGGATGTATATAGTGATGGTGGTAGAGGTGGTCTTGGGGTCCATATAGTGGTGTTGGTAGAAGTCGCAGTGGGTGTATATAGTGGTGATGGTAGAGGTGGTAGTGGGGTGTATAGTGGTGATGGTAGAGGTGGTAGAGTGGTGTAGATAGTGGTGGATGTAGAGGTGGTAGAGGGGTGTATAGAGTGGTGGTGGTAGAGGTGGTAGAGGTGTGTATAGTGGTGGTGGTAGAGATGGTAGTGGGGTGTATATATTATTGGTGGTTGATGGTTGTAAATAGTGGTGATAGTGGTGGAGGTAGAGGTGGTAGTGGGTGTATATATTGGTGGTTGTATAGCTGGTAGTGGGGTGTATATAGTGGTGGTGGTGGTAGAAGTGGTAGTGGGGTGTATTTAGTGGTGGTGGTGATGGTGGTGGTGGTAGAGGTGGCAGAGGGGTGTATATATTGGTGGTGTTGGTAGAGGTGGTAGTGGGGTGTATATAGTGATGGTGTTGGTAGAGGTGGTAGTGGGGTGTATATAGTGGTGGTGGTAGAGGTGGTAGTGGGGTGTATATAGTGGTGGTGGTAGAGGTGGTAGTGGGGTGTATATAGTGGTGGTGTTAGTGGGGTGTATGGTGGTGGTAGAGGTAGAGGTGGTAGTGGGGTGTATATAGTGGTGGTGGTAGAGGGGTGTATATATTGGTTGTGTTAGTGGGGTGTATGGTGGTGGTTGTAGAAGTGGTAGTGGGGTGTATATAGTGGTGGTGGTAGAGGTGGTAGTGGGGTGTATATAGTGGTGGTGTTAGTGGGGTGTATGGTGGTGGTAGAGGTAGAGGTTGTAGTGGGGAATATATAGTGGTGGTGCTATAGGTGGTAGTGGGGTGTAAATAGTGGTGGTGGTGGTAGAGGTGATAATGGGGTGTAAATAGTGGTGGTGGCAGAGGGGTGTATATAGTGGTGGTGGTTGAGGTGGTAGAGGGGTGTATATAGTGGTGGTGTTAGTGGGGTGTATGGTGGTGGTAGAGGTAGAGGTGGTAGTGGGGTGTATATAGTGGTGGTGTTAGTGGGGTGTATGGTGGTGGTAGAGGTAGAGGTTGTAGTGGGGAATATATAGTGGTGGTGCTATAGGTGGTAGTGGGGTGTAAATAGTGGTGGTGGTGGTAGAGGTGATAATGGGGTGTAAATAGTGGTGGTGGCAGAGGGGTGTATATAGTGGTGGTGGTAGATGGGTGTATATAGTGGTGGTGGTCGAGGTGGTAGAGGGGTGTATATAGTGGTGGTTGTGGAGGTGGTATTGGGGTGTATATTTTTTTTTTTAAATCAAATGAGAAAGCTGGCGTACACGACAGACACACACACACACACACAGCCTGCTATTCAGCTGTAAAGTAGAGTACACTTGATGAATTACACAGTGTTTTGAAGCCGAACTGGTGAGTGTGTGTGATTGTATCTACAGGGAAACACCAGGCTTCTCCAATGCCCCCAATTACCGAGACAGAGAGCTGGAGTCAGCAGCTGCAGTTTCACACATTCACCCAGTCTGGGAGGAAATCATCTCCATCTCGTCTCAGTCTCGAGCCGGCCGATGTGATGGCTTTGTGAAAAGCCACTTAAACTATCATATCTAAGAGAGGAGAATAATGACTTGATCCAACTTTCAGAGAAAATAGGGAATATCATAGTGTAATGTCCGTTAGAGCATGTTATATTCTAGTACTCTATTCTATCATGTCAGAGATCGAAAGGATACTTTTACAATTGTTACAGTGAGCAAGGTTCAGTTCACAGGAGAGCGTATGAGCTGTGTGTGTGTGTGTGTGTGTGTGTGTGTGTGTGTGTGTGTGTGTGTGTGTGTGTGTGTGTGTGTGTGTGTGTGTGTGTGTGTGTGTGTGTGTGTGTGTGTGTGTGTGTGTGTGATGGTGTGTGTGTGTGTGTTAATGTGTGTGTGTGTGTGTAGTGCAGTCAGGTCAGTCCAGCACTCTGCCTGTATTGCAGTTATACATCACAGCCCAGCTCCAGCAAGCTGCTGTGTCAAAGAGCCTGCCTTCACCCCGACCATTTCTCATAGTTACTTCCCCTAAGCAAATTATCCCCCACCTCTCCACCATCCTACCCTGTCCTCCCTTCCACCACCTCTCCCCTGTCCTCCCCAGCCCGACCTCTCCACCATCATCCATACCCCCTGCCTCTCCTCCCTCTTCCCTACCCCCTACCTTTCCACCACCCTCCCTACCCTACCACCTCTCCACTATTCTCCCTACCCCTACCTCTCCACTGTCCTCTCTACCCCTACCTCTCCACTGTCCTCCTTACCCCTACCTCTCCACTGTCCTCCCCACCCCTACCTTTCCACCGTCCTCCCTACCCCTACCTCTCCACTGTCCTCCCTACCCCTACCTCTCCACTGTCCTCCCTACCCCTACCTCTCCATTGTCCTCCTTACCCCTACCTCTCCATCATCCTCCCTACCCCCCCACCTCTCCACTGTCCTCCCTACCCCTACCTCTCCATTGTCCTCCTTACCCCTACCTTTCCACCGTCCTCCCTACCCCTACCTCTCCACTTTCCTCCCTACCCCTACCTCTCCACTGTCCTCCCTACCCCTACCTGTCCAATGTCCTCCCTACCCCTACCTCTCCACTTTCCTCCCAACCCCTACCTCTCCACTTTCCTCCCTACCCCTAACTCTCCACCGTCCTCCCTACCCCCTACCTTTCCACTGTCCTCCCTACCCCTACCTCTCCACTTTCCTCCCTACCCCTAACTCTCCACCGTCCTCCCTACCCCTTAACTCTCCACCGTCCTCCCTACCCCTACCTTTCCACTGTCCTCCCTACCCCTACCCTTCCACTGTCCTCCCTACCCCTACCTCTCCACTTTCCTCCCTTCCCCTAACTCTCCACCGTCCTGTCTACCCCCTACCTCTCCACTGTCCTCCCTACCCCCACCTCTCCACTGTCCTCCTTACCCCTACCTTTTCACCATCCTCCCTACCCCCTACCTCTCCACTGTCCTCCCTACCCCCACCTCTCCACTGTCCTCCCCACCCCCCCACCTCTCCAGTGTCCTCCCTACCCCTACCTCTCCACTGTCCTCCCTACCCCTACCTTTCCACCGTCCTCCCTACCCCTACCTCTCCACTGTCCTCCCTACCCCTACCTCTCCACTGTCCTCCCTACCCCTACCTCTCCATTGTCCTCCCTACCCCCCACCTCTCCACTGTCCTCCCTACCCCTACCTCTCCATCGTCCTCCCTACCCCCCCACCTCTCCACTGTCCTCCTTACCCCTACATCGTCCTCCCTACCCCCCCCCACCTCTCCCCTGTCCTCCTTACCCCTACCTTCCCACCATCCTCCCCACCCCTACCTCTCCACTTTCCTCCCTACCCCTACCTCTCCACTGTCCTCCCTACCCCTACCTCTCCACTGTCCTCCCTACCCCTACCTCTCCACTTTCCTCCCTACCCCTAACTCTCCACCGTCCTCCCTACCCCCTAACTCTCCACCGTCCTCCCTACCCCTACCTTTCCACTGTCCTCCCTACCCCTACCTCTCCACTTTCCTCCCTTCCCCTAACTCTCCCACCGTCCTGTCTACCCCCTACCTCTCCACTGTCCTCCCTACCCCCCACCTCTCCACTGTCCTCCTTACCCCTACCTTTTCACCGTCCTCCCTACCCCTACCTCTCCACTGTCCTCCCTACCCCTACCTTTCCACCGTCCTCCCTACCCCTACCTCTCCACTGTCCTCCCTACCCCTACCTCTCCACTGTCCTCCCTACCCCTACCTCTCCATTGTCCTCCCTACCCCCCACCTCTCCACTGTCCTCCCTACCCCTACCTCTCCATCGTCCTCCCTACCCCCCCCCATCTCTCCACTGTCCTCCTTACCCCTACCTTCCCACCATCCTCCCCACCCCTACCTCTCCACTTTCCTCCCTACCCGTACCTCTCCACTGTCCTCCCTACCCCTACCTCTCCACTGTCCTCCCTACCCCTACCTCTCCACTTTTCTCCCTACCCTAACTCTCCACCGTCCTCCCTACCCCCTAACTCTCCACCGTCCTCCCTACCCCTACCTTTCCACTGTCCTCCCTACCTCTCCACTTTCCTCCCCTACCCCTAACTCTCCACCGTCCTCCCTACCCCCTACCTCTCCACTGTCCTCCCTACCCCCACCTCTCCACTGTACTCCTTACCCCTACCTTTTCACCGTCCTCCCTACCCCCTACCTCTCCACTGTCCTCCCTACCCCCACCTCTCCACTGTCCTCCCCACCCCCCACCTCTCCACTGTCCTCCCTAACCCTACCACCTCTCCACTGTCCTCCCTACCCCCACCTCTCCACTGTCCTCCCTACCACCCACCTCTCCACTGTGCTCCCTACCCCCACCTCTCCACCGTCCTCCCTAACCCTACCACCTCTCCACTCTCCTCCCTAACCCTACCACATCTCCACTGTCCTCCCTAACCCTACCACCTCTCTACTCTCCTCCCTACCCCCACCTCTCCACTGTCCTCCCTAACCCCACCTCACCCCATCCCCCCTAACCCCCACCTCTCCCTCATCCCCCCTAACCCCTACCTCTCCCCCGTCCTCCCTACCCCCACCTCTCCCCCGTACTCCCTACCACACCTCCCCCATCCTCCCTACACCTACCACTTCTCTCCCGTCCTCCCTACCCCGCACCTCTCCCCTATCCTCCCTACCCCGCCTCACCCCCATTCCCCCCACACCCCCACCTGTCCCCCGTCCTCCTTACCCTGATACCTCTCGCCTCTCCCCTCTCCTCCCTAACCCCACTCTCCCTCGTCCTCCCTACTGGGTTAGACAATAACAAGATAAAGTGCTAATTGCCATTCTAGCAGGTAGAGATAGCAGGCAGGCAGCAACAGCTTGCATCTCAGCTGGGTCTTTGACCTCTGTGCTGTACTGTACTGTCAGAGAAAGAGAGAGAGAGAGAAATAGAGGATGAAAGAGTGAGGGACAGAGAGAGAGAGAGACAGAGAGAGAGAGAGAGAGAGGGGAAAAAGAGAGCAAGAGAGCGAGAGAAAAAGAGAAAAAAGAGAGCAAGAAAGCGAGAGGGGAAGAGAAAGAGGGGATGAAAGAGAGAGAGAGAGAGGAAGAGAGAGACAGAGAGAGAGAGAGAGAGAGAGAGAGAGAGAGAGAGAGAGAGAGAGAGAGAGAGAGAGAGAGAGAGGGGGAAGAGAGATAGACAGAGAGAGAGAGAGAGAGAGAGAGAGAGAGAGAGAGAGAGAGAGAGAGAGAGAGAGAGAGAGAGAGAGAGAGGGATAGTCAACCAAAAGGAGCAGGGACTATGGGACAACATGACAGGGTGTCACTCAAAACCATGACTACAGGCCTCACGCACGGTGGATGAGTCATGGTGGATGAGAGTTAGGGACGGAGGGAGGGAAAAAGAGAGACTATTGAGTGCAAGAAAGAAAGGGAGAGAGAGAATGAGGAAGGGATTGAGTGGAAAAGAGAGAGTGTAGAAAGATATGTGTATGGACAGAATAGATACTCTATAGGTAGAAACAACAGAGTGAGGTAGGGATGGAGGGAGGTAGGGAGGGAGGTAGTGAGAGAGGTAGGGAGGGAGGTAGTGAGGGAGGTAGTGAGAGAGGTAGGGAGGGAGGGAGACGGAGCGAGAGACAGACAGAGGGGGGCGGGGAGGGAGAGAGAAACTAATCAAATCAAATGTTATTTGTCACATACACATGGTTAGCAGATGTTAATGCGAGTGTAGCGAAATGCTTGTGCTTCTAGTTCCGACAATGCAGTAATAACCAACAAGTAATCTAACTAACAATTCCAAAACTACTGTCTTATACACAGTGTAAGGGGATAAAGAATATGTACATAAAGATATATGAATGAGTGATGGTACAGAGCAGCATAGGCAAGATACAGTAGATGGTATCGAGTACAGTATATACATATGAGATGAGTATGTAAACAAAGTGGCATAGTTAAAGTGGCTAGTGATACATGTATTACATAAGGATGCAGTAGATGATATAGAGTACAGTATATACGTATGCATATGAGATTAATAATGTAGGGTATGTAACATTATATTAGGTAGCATTGTTTAAAGTGGCTAGTGATATATTTTACATCATTTCCCATCAATTCCCATTATTAAAGTGGCTGGAGTTGAGTCAGTGTCAGTGTGTTGGCAGCAGCCACTCAATGTTAGTGGTGGCTGTTTAACAGTCTGATGGCCTTGAGATAGAAGCTGTTTTTCAGTCTCTCGGTCCCAGCTTTGATGCACCTGTACTGACCTCGCCTTCTGGATGATAGCAGGGTGAACAGGCAGTGGCTCGGGTGGTTGTTGTCCTTGATGATCTTTATGGCCTTCCTGTAACATCGGGTGGTGTAGGTGTCCTGGAGGGCAGGTAGTTTGCCCCCGGTGATACGTTGTGCAGACCTCACTACCCTCTGGAGAGCCTTACGGTTGTGGGCGGAGCAGTTGCCGTACCAGGCGGTGATGCAGCCCGCCAGGATGCTCTCGATTGTGCATCTGTAGTAGTTTGTGAGTGCTTTTGGTGACAAGCCAAATTTCTTCAGCCTCCTGAGGTTGAAGAGGCGCTGCTGCGCCTTCTTCACGATGCTGTCTGTGTGAGTGGACCAATTCAGTTAGTCTGTGATGTGTATGCCGAGGAACTTAAAACTTGTTACCCTCTCCACTACTGTTCCATCGATGTGGATAGGGGGGTGTTCCCTCTGCTGTTTCCTGAAGTCCACAATCATCTCCTTAGTTTTGTTCACGTTGAGTGTGAGGATATTTTCCTGACACCACACTCCGAGGGCCCTCACCTCTTCCCTGTAGGCCGTCTCGTCGTTGTTGGTAATCAAGCCTACCACTGTTGTGTCGTCCGCAAACTTGATGATTGAGTTGGAGGCGTGCTTGGCCACGCAGTCGTGGGTGAACAGGGAGTACAGGAGAGGGCTCAGAACGCACCCTTGTGGGGCCCCAGTGTTGAGGATCAGCGGGGTGGAGATGTTGTTGCCTACCCTCACCACCTGGGGGCGGCCCGTCAGGAAGTCCAGTACCCAGTTGCACAGGGCGGGGTCGAGACCTAGGGTCTCGAGCTTGATGATGAGCTTGGAGGGTACTATGGTGTTGAATGCCGAGCTGTAGTTGATGAACAGCATTCTCACATAGGTATTCCTCTTGTCCAGATGGGTTAGGGCAGTGTGCAGTGTGGTTGAGATTGCATCGTCTGTGGACCTATTTGGGCGGTAAGCAAATTGGAGTGGGTCTAGGGTGTCAGGTAGGGTGGAGGTGATATGGTCCTTGACTAGTCTCTCAAAGCACTTCATGATGACGGAAGTGAGTGCTACGGGGCGGTAGTCGTTTAGCTCAGTTACCTTAGCTTTCTTGGGAACAGGAACAATGGTGGCCCTCTTGAAGCATGTGGGAACAGCAGACTGGTATAGGGATTGATTGAATATGTCCGTAAACACACCGGCCAGCTGGTCTGCGCATGCTCTAAGGGCGCGGCTGGGGATGCCGTCTGGGCCTGCAGCCTTGCGAGGGTTAACACGTTTAAATGTCTTACTCACCTCGGCTGCAGTGAAGGAGAGTCCGCATGTTTTCGTTGCAGGCCATGTCAGTGGCACTGTATTGTCCTCAAAGCGGGCAAAAAAGTTATTTTGTCTGCCTGGGAGCAAGACATCCTGGTCTGTGACTGGGCTGGTTTTCTTCTTGTAGTCCGTGATTGACTGTAGACCCTGCCACATACCTCTTGTGTCTGAGCCGTTGAATTGAGATTCTACTTTGTCTCTGTACTGGCGCTTAGCTTGTTTGATAGCCTTGCGGAGGGAATAGCTGCACTGTTTGTATTCGGTCATGTTACCAGTCACCTTGCCCTGATTAAAAGCAGTGGTTCGCGCTTTCAGTTTCACACGAATGCTGCCATCAATCCACGGTTTCTGGTTAGGGAATGTTTTAATCATTGCTATGGGAACGACATCTTCAACGCACGTTCTAATGAACTCGCACACCGAATCAGCGTATTCGTCAATGTTGTTATCTGACGCAATACGAAACATCTCCCAGTCCACATGATGTAAGCAGTCTTGGAGTGTGGAGTCAGCTTGGTCAGACCAGCGTTGAACAGACCTCAGCGTGGGAGCTTATTTTTTTAGTTTCTGTCTGTAGGCAGGGATCAACAAAATGGAGTCGTGGTCAGCTTTTCCGAAAGGAGGGTGGGGCAGGGCCTTATATGCGTCGCGGAAGTTAGAGTAACAATGATCCAAGGTTTTTCCACCCCTGGTTGCGCAATCAATATGCTGATAAAATTTAGGGAGTCTTGTTTTCAGATTAGCCTTGTTAAAATCCCCAGCTACAATGAATGCAGCCTCCGGATAAATGGATTCCAGTTTGCAAAGAGTCAAATAAAGTTCGTTCAGAGCCATAGATGTGTCTGCTTGTGGGGGGATATATACGGCCGTGATTATAATCGAAGAGAATTCTCTTGGTAGATAATGTGGTCGACATTTGATTGTGAGGAATTCTAAATCAGGTGAACAGAAGGATTTGAGTTCCTGTACGCCCCCGCCCCTCTTCTTACCAGAAAGATGTTTGTTTCTGTCGGTGCGATGCGTGGAGAAACCCGCTGGCTGCACCGCCTCCGATAGCGTCTCTCCAGTGAGCCATGTTTCCGTGAAGCAAAGAACGTTACCGTCTCTGATGTCCCTCTGGAATGCTACCCTTTCTCGGATTTAATCAACCTTGTTGTCAAGAGACTGGACATTGGCGAGAAGAATGCTAGGGAGTGGTGCACGATGTGCCTGTCTCCGGAGTCTGACCAGAAGACCGCCTCGTTTCCCTCTTTTACGGAGTCGTTTTTTTGGGTCGCCGCATAGGATCCATTCCGTTGTCCTGGTTGAAAGGCAGAACACAGGATCCGCTTCGTGAAAATCATATTCTTGGTCGTCCTGATGGTGAGTTGACGCTGATCTTATATTCAGTAGTTCTTCTCGACTGTATGTAATGAAACCTAGGATGACCTGGGGTACTAATGTAAGAAATAAAACGTTAAAAAAAACAAAAAACTGCATAGTTTCCTAGGAACGCGAAGCGAGGCGGCCATCTCTGTCGGCGCCGGAAGTAGGGAACAGAAGGATAGAGAGAGAGAGAGAGAGAGAGAGAGAGAGAGAGAGAGAGAGAGAGAGGGGGAGGGAAAGAGAGAGAGAGGGAGGGAGGGAGGCAGATGGACAGAGGGAGCGAGAGGAGCGAGAGACAGAGAAAGGGAGGGGAGAGAGAGGGAGAGAGAGAGAGAGAGAGAGAGAGAGAGACAGGCAGACAGACAGACAGACAGACAGACAGACAGACAGACAGACAGACAGACAGACAGACAGACAGACAGACAGACAGACAGACAGACAGGCAGGCAGACAGACAGACAGACAGACAGAAGACAGACAGACAGACAGACAGACAGACAGACAGACAGACAGACAGACAGACAGACAGAAGACAGACAGACAGACAGACAGACAGACAGACAGACAGACAGACAGACAGACAGACAGACAGAACAGACAGACAGACAGACAGACAGACAGACAGACAGACAGACAGGACAGACAGACAGACAGACAGACAGACAGACAGACAGACAGACAGACAGACAGACAGACAGACAGACAGACAGACAGACAGACAGACAGACAGACAGACAGACAGACAGACAGACAGACAGACAGACAGACAGACAGACAGACAGACAGACAGACAGACAGACAGACAGACAGACAGACAGAGACAGACAGACAGACAGACAGACAGACAGACAGACAGACAGACAGACAGACAGACAGACAGACAGACAGACAGACAGACAGACATAGAAAGAGGGTGTGGAGAGAGAGACAGACAGACAGAGGAAGTGAGAGACAGACAGAGGGAGAGAGAATAAGGTTGTTGCCTAGATTCCTTTTTTTCAGGCAGAGTTAGAGATAGAGGGAGGTGGATAGCATCTCCTTTCACACAGGAGAAAAAAGACAGTTGGGAAAGCCCTGTCACATTGTATTGGCATCAAAGTCAACACACACAACTGCTAGCATACACCCTGCTGCTAGCTACTACCTGCAAAATATAGAGAAGAGAAAAGGAGAAGAGAGGAGAGGAACACAAACTATATTGACACTGTCTTAATATCTACTATATCATCTACTCTCTCTGCCCATCCCTCTTCTCCCTATGCTGCCCACAGCCCTACACCCAGTCCAGCCCAGTCCCCTGGTCTCTCTATGCTGTCCACGGCCCTACACCCAGTCCAGCCCAGTTCCCCTGGTCTCTCTATACTGTCCACGGCCCTACACCCAGTCCAGCCCAGTTCCCCTGGTCTCTCCTCGAGAAGAAAAA
The DNA here is from genome assembly GCF_002021735.2 of Oncorhynchus kisutch. Lineage (NCBI taxonomy): Eukaryota > Metazoa > Chordata > Actinopteri > Salmoniformes > Salmonidae > Oncorhynchus > Oncorhynchus kisutch. The sequence goes on from NC_034188.2 coordinate 25,782,522, forward strand.
TGTCAGAGGATTAAGGTGTCTGCGTAATAGGTTCGGTTTGCTCCTAACATAACGATGATAGGGTACTGTGAAGACCTAGCGCTGTGGCTGATGATAGGGTGTGGTGAAGACCTAGCACTGTGACTGATGATCGGGTACTGTGAAGACCTAGCACTGTGACTGATAATAGGTGCGGTGAAGACCTAGCACTCTGACTGATGATAGGGTGCGGAGAAGACTTAGCACTGTGACTGATGATAGGGTACTGTGAAGACCTAGCACTGTGACTGACAATAGGTGCGGTGAAGACCTAGCACTCTGACTGATGATAGGGTACTGCAAAGATCTAGCACTGTGGCTGATGATAGGGTACTGTAAAGACCTAGCACTGTGACTGATAATAGGTGCGGTGAAGACCTAGCACTCTGACTGATGATAGAGTACTGTAAAGACCTAGCACTGTGACTGATGATAGGGTACTGTGAAGAACTAGCGCTGTGACTGATGATAGGGTGCGGTGAAGAAGACCTAGCACTGTGACTGATGATAGGGTACTGTGAAGACCTAGCACTGTGACTGATGATAGGGTACTGTGAAGAACTAGCACTGTGACTGATGATACGGTGCGGTGAAGATCTAGCACTGTGACTGATGATAGGGTACTGTGAAGACCTAGCGCTGTGACTGATGATAGGGTACTGTGAAGACCTAGCACTGTGAATGATGATCGGGTGCGGTGAAGATTTGCACTGTGACTGATGATAGGGTGTGGTGAATACCTAGAACTGTGACTGATGATAGGGTACTGTGAAGACCTAGCACTGAACTGATGAAAGTGTATTGTGAAGACCTAGCACTGTGGCTGACGACAGGGTACTGTGAAGACCTAGCACTGTGGCTGATGATAATGTGCGGTGAAGATCTAGCAATGTGACTGATGATAGGGTACTTTGAAGACCTAGGACTGTGGCTGACGACAGAGTACTGTGAAGACCTAGCGCTGTGACTGATGATAGGGTACTGTGAAGGCCTAGCACTGTGACTGATGATAGGGTACTGTGAAGACCTAGCACTGTGACTGATGATAGGGTGTGGTGAATACCTAGAACTGTAACTGATGACAGGGTACTGTGAAGACCTCGCACTGAACTGATGATAGGGCGTGGTGAAGACCTAGTACTGTGGCTGATGATAGGGTGTGTTGAAGACCTAGCACTGTGACTGATGATAGGGCGTGGTGAAGACCTAGCACTGTGACTGATGATAGAGTACTGTGAATACCTAGCACTGTGGCCGATGATAGGGTACAGTGAAGACCTAGCACTGTGACAGATGATAGGGTACTGTGAAGACCAAGCACTGTGACTGATAATAGGGTACTGTGAAGACCTAGCTCTGTGACTGGTGATAGGTTGCGGTGAATACCTTGCACTGTGACTGATGATAGGGCGTGGTGAAGACCTAGCACTGTGACTGATGATAGGGTACTGTGAAGACCTAGCACTCTGATTGTTGATAGGGTACTGTGAAGACCTAGCACTGTGACTGATGATAGGGTGCGATGAAGACCTAGCACTGTGACTGATGATAGGGTGCGGTGAAGACCTAGCACCGTGACTGATGATAGGGTGCGGTGAAGACCTAGCACTGTGACTGTTGATCGGGTACTGTGAAGACCTAGCACTGTGATTGTTGATACGGTACTGTGAAGACCTAGCACTGTGACTGATGATAGGGTGCGGTGAAGACCTAGCACCGTGACTGATGATAGGGTGCGGTGAAGACCTAGCACTGTGACTGTTGATCGGGTACTGTGAAGACCTAGCACTGTGATTGTTGATACGGTACTGTGAAGACCTCGTACTGTGACTGTTGATACGGTACTGTGAAGACCTAGTACTGTGACTGTTGATAGGGTACTGTGAAGACCTAGTATTGAACTGATGATAGGGTACTGTGAAGACCTAGTACTGTGACTGTTGATACGGTACTGTGAAGACCTAGTACTGTGACTGTTGATAGGGTACTGTGAAGACCTAGTATTGAACTGATGATAGGGTACTGTGAAGACATAGCACTGTTCTGATGATAGGGTGCTGTGAAGACATAGCACTGTGACTGATAATAGGGTGCTAATGCCCTGGCCTTGATTCAAGGTGTGAGTAGAACAGTGATTACTCAATTATTTTACCCAGATATGGATTTTTTACAAGGCACTAATGGCAAGGTCATCTTACAGCAATGCCACTATGTTGAGTCACTCAGATAGGTGATTCTGATACTTGTTGTGTCATTGTCATTGTGTCATTTCATCTCTAAAGCTCCCTCCTACTGTACACATTGGCAGGCTATCAATCACAAACATCAAAGTATCAGATCAATATTTTTTTTCTTCTGTTTTTCAGACAGCAACCACAGAGCATTCGTTGTTATGAATGTTGAGAGAGAAAGACAGGACTCCGCCCTGCAAATACAAAGATCCAAAACATAACACATTTAGGGGGGGAAACGAACAAATTCAAACACATCTATTTCAAAACAAAAACATAGATTTTTGGGGACCAAGGGTGGAAATTTGTGTAATCGAGTGAGATTCCTGCTACTTCACTGCTTTCATCCAATGCTGAGCTCCTCCACACACAGCCAAAGAGATAGATAGACAGGCAGAAAGGCCAGACGGACACAGAGATGGCAAACCAGGAAACGCATAGCAAAACATTCTACAAACTTAAACAACAACAACAAATAGGACACATTTAACTAAATATACACAAGCTTCCACCAATCCCTATTTATCGAGACCAGGGCCCCTATCCACAAAGCATCTCAGAGTGGAAGAGCTGTCTATGATCTGTCCATACAGTCATATTCATTATGAACTAAAAGGCTAAACTGATCCTAGAACAGCACTCCTACTCTGAAATAGGAAGTAGAAGGAAGGAAGGAAATATACAGCACTGGAAAAAATGAAGAGACCACTGCAAAATGATCACTTTCTCTGGTTGTACTATTTATAGATATGTGTTTTGGTAAAATGAAAATGTTGGTTTAATTCTATAAACTACTGACAACATTTCCCCCAAATTCCAAATAAAAATATTGTCATTTAGAGCATTTATTTGCAGAAAATGGCAACTGGTCAAAATAACCCAAAAAATGCAGTGTTGTCAGACCTCGAATAATGGAAAGAAAATAAGTTCATATTCATTTCTAAACACAATACTAATGTTTTAACTTAGGAAGACGTCAGAAATCAATATTTGGTGGAATAACCCTGATTTTCAATCACAGCTTTCATGCGTCTTGGCATGTTCTCCACCAGTCTTTCACATTGATGTCGGGTGACTTTATGCCACTCCTGGCGCAAAAATTCAAGCAGCTCGGTATTGTTTGATGGCTTGTGACCATCCATCTTCCTCTTGATCACACTCCAGAGGTTTTCAATGGGGTTCAGGTCTGGAGATTGGGCTGGCCATGACAGGGTCTTGATCTGGTGGTCCTCCATCCACACCTTGATTGACCTGGCTGTGTGGCATGGAGCATTGTCCTGCTGGAAAAACCAATCCTCAGAGTTGGGGAACATTGTCAGAGCAGAAGGAAGCAAGTTTTCTTCCAGGATGCGGACAACCCCCAGATCATCACCGATCCTCCACCAAATTTCACAGTGGGTGCGAGACTGTGGCTTGTAGGCCTCTCCAGGTCTCGCACCCACTATGAAATTTGGTAGAGGATCGATGATGAAATGGGGTGCTTCAGGCAGGAATCGGGCAGATTTGGTCAGATTCGGGCAGATGTGTCTTTGTGAAGGACGCATGAATCAAGCCACGTACAAGGTTGATTTCTGAACGATTCCTTTGTTAAAACATTAGTATTGTGTTTAAAAACGAATATGAACTTAATTTCTTTCCATTATTCGAGGTCTGACAACACTGCATCTTTTTTGTTATTTTGACCAGTTGTCAAATAAATGCAAAAAAATGCTCTAAATAACAATATTTTTATTTGGAGATTGAGAAAAATGTTGTCAGTAGTTTATAGAATAAAAGAAAATGTTAATTTTACCCAAACACATACCTATAAATAGTAAAACCAGAGAAGCTGATCATTTTGCAAAGGTCTCTTCATTTTTTCCAGAACTGTATACTTGTCCTAATGCCAAATGTACCTCCAGCCCCCTCGCCCATATTGGTCAACCGCCGTGCACATCAGCTTGAGAAAGCCTTCCTGGACAGGGGGCCAATTGGGGTTTGTCTATCATACTATCCAACTATAGAGATACTAGTGGTTAAGCTGTGCACTGTTGATCAATGAGAAAGAGATAGGAAATACCAGAGTTTATATATGCTGATCAGGGACACCACTTGAATCCTTCCTTCCTGTCTGACTGTGGTCTGACTCTGAGCAGGTGGTGCCGGTAATGGTATTGTTGTTGTTGTTGATGCTCTGGTTGGGTACATAGAGAATCCCTGTCTTTCTTCTGCTCTCTCTCTCTCTCTCTCTCTCTCTCTCTCTCTCTCTCTCTCTCCCTCCCTCCCTCCCTCCCTCCCTCCCTCCTTCTCTCCCTCCCTCCCTCATGTATTTAGTTTGTGAAGATTACAAACACACCAGTACACACAGGGCTCTGGGAAAACTCCAGACTACAGATGGTTTGGGAGTACAAAGACACCTGATCCTCAGCTCTGAGGTAAAACCAGCTAACACTGCGTTCAGAGGAGAGATGGAGATGTTGGTGGGAACAGCACACAGCCAGACAGCCAGACGGACAGCCAGACAGCTGACCTCATTGTGATGTCACAGATACATTCGACTAACCTCATTGTGGTAGTCCCCAGACATGTATTTTTTTTCATGATTTTTATTAACATCCATTAGTTGAAGCCAATGGCGACAGCCAGTCTTGCGGTCTGACACATAACGAAAAATACATTACAAGGTTGCTTCCCGGCGACCAGAGAAAACTCTCGCCATACCAACCCTTCCCGTAGGCCTGAAAGCAAAGAAAGTAGAAAAAATATTAAAATAGGTATATACACTATATATGCAACAATATGTGGATACCCCTTCAAATTAGTGGATTTGGCCATTTTAGCCACACCTGTTCCTGACAGGTGTATAGAATCGAGCACACAGCCATGCATTCTAAGAGGTCAGTGACTTTCAATGTAGCACCGTAATAGAATGCCAACTTTCCAACAAGTCAGTTCATCACATTTCTGCCATGCTAGAGCTGTCCCGGTCAAATGTAAGTGCTGTTATATATACAGTACCAGTCAATATTTGGGACACACCTACTTATTCAAGGATTTATATTTAGTTTTACTATTTTCTACATTGCAGAATAAGAGTGAAGGCAACAAAACTATGAAATAACACATATGGAATCATGTATTAACCAAAAAAGTGTTAAACAAATCTAAATATAGTTCTTATTCTTCTAAGTAGCCACCCTTTGCCAGCTGACAGCTTTGCACACTCTTGGCATTCTCACAACCAGCTTCAACTGGAATGTTTTTCCAACAGTCTTGAAGGAGTTCCCACATATGCTGAGCACTTGTTGGCTGCTTTTCCTTCACTCTGCGGTCCAACTCATACGAAACCATCTCATTTGGGTTGAGATCGGGTGTTTGTGAACACCAGGTCATCTGTTTGCGGCATTCCAAGTTGGTTGTTGATCATTGCATGACAACCATTTTCAAGTCTTGCCATAGATTTCCAGTTGATTTAAGTCAAAACAAGGCCACTCTTGAACCTTCAATGTTGTCTTGGTAAGCAACTCCAGTGTATATTTGTTTTTGTGTTTTAGGTTATTGTCCTGCTGAAAGATGAATTTGTCTCCCAGTGTCTGTTGAAAAGCAGACTGAAGCAGGTTTCCTCAAGGATTTTGCCTGTGATTAGCTTTATTCCATTTATTTTTATTCTAAAGAAACTCCCTAGTCCTTGTCGATGAAAAGCATACCCCTAACAAGATGCAACCACCACCATGCTTGAAAATATGAAGAGTGGTACTCAGTGATGTGTTGTGTTGGATTTGCACCAGAAGCAATGCTTTGTATTCAGGACATCAATTTCATTTCTTTGACACATTTGTTACAGTTTTTCTTTAGTGACTTGTTGCAAACAGGATGCATGTTTTGGACTATTTTTATTCGGTACAGGCTTCCTTCTTTTCACTCTGTCATTTAGGTCGGTATTGTGGAGTAACTACAATGTTGTTGATCCATCCTGAGTTTTCTCCTATCACAGCCGTTAAACTCTTTACCTGTTTTAAAGCCACCATTGTCCTCATGGTGAAATTCCTGAGTGGTTTCCTTCCTCTCTGGCAACTGAGTTAGGAAGGACACCTGTATTTTTGATCCACCATCCAAATTGTAATTACAGTTTTTCTCAATTGCTAAAACACAATTTCTGAAACCTTGCTCCATTTCCTGAAAACATTCAACACAAAACCTCCTCTTCAAGCACTATTTACATAACCTCTGACTCCTCTTGCAACATTAACAATTTGCCTCAAAACAGTTTTACCTGTGTTCAAAATCAAACACTGCTCTCAAATCATACACAAAGTGATCAAAATGATATACACTCTCAAGCAGTCAGTAAACAATACACCGAAAAATAGGAAACACATTGTTCAAAACATACAATTCTCAGGGAGAAGTACATTTTTTATCTAAAAAAAGATTCATATTTTTCCGTCATTGTCTTTTGATGAATGAAAACATGTTCTATCATAGTAGCTCAAAATGTATCAGAAATTACTACTCTGCTTTGCTCTTTGCAATTTAGTTTTTTTGTTCTTCCTCCTCCTTGCACCCCTATTTTTACAGTACTGTACCCTGCATCTCACAAACCTGTCCTTTGTCTCTGTGATACTGTCATTCTTGTTCTTTGTTGATATGAACTTGCAACCAGTCAATCTATTGCAGTCAGTACTGTTAATAAATGGAAAGCACAATGTTCAGGGCCATACAATTTGTCCATTGTACAGTCTACAGTCTACAATGCACTGTACTACAGTATCCATTCTCAGACTTTCTCCTTCCCACCTTCAACAACCTGTTTGCTCTCTGAACTGGCTTATATTGGTTGTGTCGCATCATTTGAAACAGGTTAATTCCATTTTTGAGTGGTTGTGTTCAATCAATGACATGTGTTCTCTATTTGTAATTGATTGTTGCCACTTGTGTTTACCAGTATGGATGACATGTGCATTAGAGTGCAGAATGTGTTTTGAGAATGAGAAAGTGTTTAGAGTTTTGCTGAAAAGTCTAAGTGAGATCTGCAAATGGTGTTTTACCATGTGAAATGGTTTAAGGTATTGACAACAGACTGCATAATTAGCTAAATGAGTCCAGGCAACTGAGAACTTTGTTCAGCCAATGGGTTTTAGTGTTTTAGCAGTTGAGAAAAACTGTAATGACTTCACCATGCTCAAAGAGATATTCAATGTCTGCTTTTTTTAACCTATCTACTAATTGGTGTCCTTCTTTGCGAGGCATTTAAGTACATTTAAAACCAGAAACGTTTAGACTTTTACTCAACTAGTATTTTAATGGATGACTTTCACTTTTACTTGAGACATTTTACATTTTAAAATGTACTTTTCCTCAAGTTTGACAATTGGGAACTTTTCCACTAGTGGCTAGGCTGCATGATTGTGCATGGATAGCATACCTGAATAATGAGACAAACATGGGTGTTCCATCTGTCGGCTTGTCCCCTTGTGTGTTGGGTGTGATGTGCTTCTCAATGAAGTCTTGAGCTACCTTGCAGTGGAAACATGAGTGTTGGGTTCTGGAAGGTCAAGATAATTCTTGCCTGGTGGATGAACCCCATCTGAAAGCTGTGGATTCATACAATCATACAACGAGAGCTATTTCAGAATGAACCCGTGCAGAGATCTATGTTAATCAGGCATGGGACCCAGCTTCTCCTGCCCGAACAGTTCATAGAAAAGATTGCTCATGAAAGAAGTTGGGATGCCCGCTTCCACACCAGTTTCAAGTCCTGTGACCCACACATTGAATGTACAGGAATGATTACTGAGTGATTCTGTTTTTCTCTTTTAGGAGTTGATTATCCTTTCTAATTTAGCTCACACTATTCCCAGGTCTTGAAGTCACCCCTCTGTGGCATTGGTTGTCTTCTTCAGACTTTCCACTTTAGTTGAATAGGTATCCACTTCATTAGTGAGCACTGCCAATGATTAATTTACAGATTTTAATTGCAAGTTGGGGGCAAAGGTAATCTCGTCACAAACAATCTCTCGGATAGTAGCGGCCTGCTCTTTCTGTTGTCTGATGTTGCAAGACGCCATGTTCCCACAGCTGAACTGTGAATGGACAAATTCAAGCTGCAGGAGCTTAATAGACCAGCTAGTTATTTCTTGTCACACAATGAACGTCCCAAAGCTTAATATGATGTTTAGTATTGTTATAAGTTTTAAGAAATAAGTCTGCTATTTCATAGTAATTTGCAAAAGAAAGTGTTTCAATGCATGCCACTGGAACGAGATATCACACATACAAAATCAGTTGCCTTGATAATCCTTGTATAACTTTATTAGTTACAAATTATTTTTCAGAGTCTGTATAAAATGTTTGCAGTGTTAGCATTTAGCTAGTATTTGCTATGAGACTTTACATGTACTTGTTAGCAATGCTAACCTTTGGATTACAGAGGCTTAGTGCCATTATTAACAAATAAGGTATGGCAATCTGGATACTGCCCAAGCCTAACCTCATTGTGACATTCCTCTGTCCTCATTGTGACATCACGGACACATTTTCTTTGGGGGGAAATGTATCTGTACTCAGATTCTCCTAGTATTGCGAGCAGTTTTTTAATGGAAGAGAGCGAGCGAGAGAACGAGAGAGAGAGAGAGAGCAAGAGAGAGAGCGAGAGAGAGAGCGAGAGAGAGCGAGATAGAGATAGAGAGTGAGAGCGAGAGAGAGCGTGAGAGAGAGAGAAAGAGAGAGAGCGAGAGAGAGCGAGAGCGAGAGAGAGAGCGAGATAGAGAGAGAGCGAGAGAGATACAGAGAGAGAGAGAGAGAGCGAGAACGATCGCTAGAGCGAGCGAGAGAGAGCCAGAGCGAGAGAAAGCCAGAGCGAGAGAGAGCCAGAGCGAGAGAGAGAGAGCGAGAGAGAGATCGCTAGAGGGAGGGAGAGAGAGAGAGAGAGAGAGAGAGAGAGAGCGAGAGAGAGAGAGAGATCGCTAGAGGGAGAGAGAGAGAGAGAGAGAGAGAAAGATCGCTAGAGGGAGAGAGAGAGAGAGATGAAGAAAGATCGCTAGAGGGAGAGAGAGGGAAACAGGGGGGCTGGTTAAGTGCAGTGAATAAGAGGCAGACTGCAATCACAGCTGTGGTAAAAGCATGCTCTGCTCTGCTGTGCTCTGAGCTATGTACCGCAGCAGTAGCGTACCGCTGTCAGAGTGTTCCTACCACTGACTGCCTGATAATAGCCCTAGATTGAGTAATTGTGTGTTTGAGTGTCTGAGTGGGCTACGCTGCATGGTAGAGTCGGTCTCTCTCTCATTCTCTTTCTCATTCATACCCAGCCAGCCTTTGCGCTCCCACACCCGGCTCTCCCTGCAGCCCCTCAGCCCCATCTCTCTCTTCTCTTTCTCATTCATACCCAGTCAGCCTTTACGCTCCCACACCTGGCTCTCCCTGCAGCCCCTCAGCCCCATCTCTCTCTTCTCTTTCTCATTCATACCCAGTCAGCCTTTGCGCTCCCACACCCGGCTCTCCCTGCAGCCCCTCAGCCTCATCTCTCTCTTCTCTTTCCGCCACTCCGGGACAACCGGGGTCAATAACAGCTGTAGTGTTGCTCTGTAATTTATGTCATCATTTCAATTTGAGCTGATTACAATGGAGAGCTGCTTATCGTCTGACCCTCGCTGTGTGTGTGAATGAAACACACACTGTAGAGGCCTATAGAGGCCCAAGCCCCCCACGCCGCACCACTACCTGGACTGGCTGAATGGTTTTCTATGGCTCTATAATGTAGATGTAATGACTGTTACAGGGCTGTCTGGGGTAAATGGACGTGTCTTTGGCACTTGGTGTGAGTCTATTATTGTGATCATCAGGTCCCAGCCTAAACACTGCCACGCCTGCCTGATGTGACTGGCTGGGCTGTAAACTGGCATGATTAAGTCCTCTGCTGACATGTGATACTGGGGTGGGATGGAAAGACTGAACAGTACAGTATCTGTAGACTATCTCTCCATTGAGATTCTTCATGAAACCAAAACAAAAAAATACCATGATTTGGAGGATTTTCACAAAATGTAATCATTTTGGAGGAAGGATTGTTCACATATATTTAACATGTCTCTAAAAGCATCATTGAGTAATAATAAGCAAACATATATGTCATATGAAGCTATAGAGCTTTCCCTGTAATATGAGTAATACTTTGCTAAAAAAATATATACATAAAATGTTTGATTTGGCAATTTTTTTCAGGCAGGTCACCCATGATACAAGTCACTATTTGACGTTGGGAGATTATGTGGAAACTGGCCACTAGGGGCAACAGTGAGCACTGTTACCTTCAAGTAGACTTTGATTTTCTAGGATGTTGTGGACAGGAGTAATTGATGGGTGTAAGCATCTGCCTCTGGTTTCTATGGTTGCATGTTTGAATCCAGTGATCAGTAGTGTAAAAATACTTTAAAGTACTACATTAAGTTATATTTGGGGGTATCTGTATTTTACTTTACTATTTAAATTTTGGACAACTTTTACTTTACCTTCATTACATTCCTAAAGAATATATTGTACTTTATACTCCATACATTTTCCCTGACAACCAAATTATTATATTATATTTTATTTGATATTATATTATATTTGATATTATATTATATTATATTATATTCATTATATTTTGAATGCTTAGCTTAGCAGGACAGGAAAATTCACGCATGTTTCAAGAGAACACGTGGTCATCCCTACCTCCTCTGGACTCACTAAACACAAATGCATCTTCCGTTAATATTATGTTGGAGTGTTGGAGTGTTGGAGTGTTGGAGTGTGCCCCTGGCTATCCGTACATTTTAAAAACAAGAAAATGGTCCCTTCTGCTTTGCATTAATATAAGATATTTTAAATTATTTATACTTTTACTTTTGATACTTAAGTATATTTTAGCAATTACATTTAATTTTGATACTTAATTATATTTCAAACTAAATCATTTTAGACTTTTACTCAAGTATTATTTTACTGGCTGACTTTCACTTTTACTTGAGTAACTTTCTATTAAGGTATCTATACTTTTACTCAAGTATGACAATTGGGTACTTTTTCCACCACTGCCAGTGATAATTTCTGATATTTTTGTTTTAAACGTATCCCAAACATGAACCCTTACCCTAACCATTCTGGAACTTAATAAAGAATAGACTCAGACACCATTTACATATTTATTATGTTTATTTAACCTTTATTTTAGCAGGCAGGTTAAGAACAAATTATTATTTACCATTATGGCCTGGCAGGTGGTATTTATAGACAGATAGTGACATCGTATTTAAATTGAATAGCATGGTGAAAAAGCATTTAAATGGATGTGTACCCACAATACGTAGCGCATCCAAGAGTAACATCACAAAATGAAAAATTCCATTGTTGGGGACCTTGGCAAATCCAATCGGATCTAGAACAATCCTTTTGCAACACCTGTAAATGCCTTTGGTGTTTCCGTTTGTGTCTGGATTCCGAGGTGGTTATGAAAGCCTGTTTTCAACGCAAATACAAAAATAGACAAGTTTCTCCCAGCTCATGCTGTGCATTAATAACACAGACCGGGACAGACAGACAGACACATGCACACACCTAGGGGCTACAAAACGCGACACCTAAAGGCCGTCTCTAACTTATCGTTCAACAATCTACATACATTACAGCACAGGGACAACCAAATATAGACAAACTATGCTGTTTCTCCAGTTCATCCACCCTAGGAAGGAGAGAGACTGCAACACCCTTCACCCTAGGTGATAGAACACTGCTAGAAAACAGACACGACAACCTGCTAAAGGACCAATCTCTCTCTCTCTTCCTCCTCCTCCCCCTCCTTCCCCCGGCACTTTTAATAGCATCATTAGAAAAGCTATCCAAACTGTCTCTACCGCTGGTGGCTGTGGGAAAGACAGGGAGCGAGAAAGAGGGGAGAGAGAAGGGGGGATAGGGAGAGAGAGAGAGGGTAGATCGAGATAAAAAGGAGATGGAGGGGGGAGTGAAAGGGGGGATAAAGAGAACAGATGAAAGAGAGGGAAACGCTCTCTGATCACCCTACATCGCGGATCACTTCTCTATGCCTGGTGAGGTTTGTCTGGCTCGTTCTGAAGTCTGTATTCACCATGCATGTATCAGCCATAAGTTGGAGTGCTGTGTGACCATGTGGGCTGCTAGCTTCCCAGCTGTGACCAGGTGCGTGTGTAATACATGTCTCCGCTGGCCAGGTGTTCTCCCACCTGTTGCTGAGCTGTAGCAGGGATAATGATAGGTCTAACATCCGCCCATCCCAGATTGCTGAGGACATTTTTTATTTAATCAATTTTAGAATAAGGCTGTAACGAAACAAAATGTGGAAAAAGTCATGGGGTCTGAATACTTTCCGAATGCACTGTATGTCTATTCTATCCCTGAGCCTTTCTATTACACAGTTCTACTCAGGGCTGTAGGGACATCCAGGCTTCTCTGCCTGTCTCTCTGTCTTTCCGTCTGTCTTTCCGTCTGTCCGTCCGCCTGTCTGTCTGTCCGATTGCAGAGATGTAGAGTAGTGAAGGTCTGGGACCAATATAGATGTAGAGTAGTGAAGATATGGGCCTAATAGAGATGTAGAGTAGTAAAGATCTGGGCCCAATAGAGATGTAGAGTAGTGAAGTTCTGGGCCCAATAGAGATGTAGAGTAGTGCAGTTCTGGGCCCCAAAGAGATGTAGAGTAGTGAAGATTTGGGCCCAAAAGAGATGTAGACTAGTGAAGATTTGGGCCCAATAGAGATGTAGAGTAGTGAAGTTCTGGGCCCAATAGAGATGTAGAGTAGTGAAGTTCTGGGCCCAATAGAGATGTAGAGTAGTGAAGTTCTGGGCCCAATAGAGATGTAGAGTGGTGAAGTTCTGGGCTCCAAAGAGATGTAGAGTAGTGAAGTACTGGGCCCCAAAGAGATGTAGAGTAGTGAAGATTTGGGCCCAATAGAGATGTAGAGTAGTGAAGTTCTGGGCCCAATAGAGATGTAGACTAGTGAAGATTTGGGCCCAAAAGAGATGTAGAGTAGTGAAGATTTGGGCCCAAAAGAGATGTAGAGTAGTGAAGATTTGGGCCCAAAAGAGATGTAGAGCAGTGAAGATTTGGGCCCAAAAGAGATGTAGAGTAGTGAAGATTTGGGCCCAATAGAGATGTAGAGTAGTGAAGTTCTGGGCCCAATAGAGATGTAGAGTAGTGAAGTTCTGGGCCCCAAAGAGATGTAGAGTAGTGAAGTTCTGGGCCCCAAAGAGATGTAGACCAGTGAAGATTTGGGCCCAAAAGAGATGTAGAGTAGTGAAGATTTGGGCCCAAAAGAGATGTAGAGTAGTGAAGATTTGGGCCCAAAAGAGATGTAGAGTACTGAAGTTCTGGGCCCAATAGAGATGTAGAGTAGTGAAGTTCTGGGCCCCAAAGAGATGTAGAGTAGTGAAGTTCTGGGCCCCAAAGAGATGTAGACTAGTGAAGATTTGGGCCCAATAGAGATGTAGAGTAGTGAAGTTCTGGGCCCAATAGAGATGTAGAGTAGTGAAGTTCTGGGCCCCAAAGAGATGTAGAGTAGTGAAGTTCTGGGCCCCAAAGAGATGTAGACTAGTGAAGATTTGGGCCCAAAAGAGATGTAGAGTAGTGAAGATTTGGGCCCAAAAGAGATGTAGAGTAGTGAAGATTTGGGCCCAAAAGAGATGTAGAGTACTGAAGTTCTGGGCCCAATAGAGATGTAGAGTAGTGAAGTTCTGGGCCCCAAAGAGATGTAGAGTAGTGAAGTTCTGGGCCCCAAAGAGATGTAGACTAGTGAAGATTTGGGCCCAAAAGAGATGTAGAGTAGTGAAGATTTGGGCCCAAAAGAGATCCCATTGATAACCAGTTCTAAATGTAATCTCTCTAATGCATAGAGGAGAGCAGAGAATAACACACACACACACACACACACACACACGTCAAACAACAGCCTCTGTAGCTTTGACCGAGTATGCTAGACCAGGGGGAAAGCCATTAGCAGGGCAGAGGTCTATAACCACACACACTCACGCATCAAATATTCCAAGAGGCTAGGTTAGGATTTCTGTACTGAACTTTATTTAAAAGTGAAACCAATTCTCTTCCCCCTTCCCAGCCAACAGTGTACAGGAGTCTCCTGCATCTCCTCAACAAGACCTGATCACAGTCTCTCTCTTTCCCTCCCTCCCTCCCTCCATCCAAACACATCATTCAGTTGATTAATTTTCCGAAATACAGTACGTACCTAACATGGTTCAGTTACCAGAGAGAAGTCAAGGGGTCGTCACTAGTTAACTGCCTATTTCTACAATTTCTCTTCTTAAAGGTCCAATGCAGCCATTTTTATCTCAAAATCAAATCATTTCTGGGTAACAATGAATTACCTTACTGTGATTGTTTTCAATCAAAATGGTTTTAAAGAAACAAAAATAGCTTCTTAGCAAGAGCAATTTTTAAAGCAAGAATTTTGCTAGGACTGTCTGTATAATGGTCTGAGTGGGGAGGGGAAAGCTGGAAACTAGCTGTCATTGGCAGAGAGGATTGGTACTCTCTTTCTTATTGGTCTATTAACTGCACTGGGCGTTCCTATGGAAACTCGGACATGATTGCTCTCGCTGTCTTGCAGTCGTTGACACACACACACACACACACACACACACACACACACACACACACACACACACACACACACACACACACACACACACACACACACACACACACACACACACACACACATTCTAAAGAAGGGGATAGGATTGGTGACTGATAGCCTCACTCCACATGCTTTACAGGCCATTGAATGGTGAGACGCCTTAAGAGCAATGTCTTGGCACAATCCATAACAGATTTACAAAACAGAAACCAGAAACATCACCAGCACATCTCATCCAGTCAAATGAGCTAAATGTTCATAAACTACAGAGCTTGACCAAGCTCCACCAATCAGCAAATACTGTACAGGGTAGAAAAGAGGAGCAGGGAGAAGGACAACCCCAGTACAGGGTAGAAAAGCAGAACAGAAAGAAGGACAACCATAGTACAGGGTAGAAAAGAGGAGCAGGGAGAAGAACAGCCCTAGTACAGGGTAGAAAAGCAGAACAGAAAGAAGGACAACCATAGTACAGGGTAGAAAAGAGGAGCAGAAAGAAGGACAACCCTAGTACAGGGTAGAAAAGAGGAGCAGAAAGAAGGACAACCCTAGTACAGGGTAGAAACGAGGAGCAGAAAGAAGGACAACCATAGTACAGGGTAGAAACGAGGAGCAGAAAGAAGGACAACCCTAGTACAGGGTAGAAACGAGGAGCAGAAAGAAGGACAACCCTAGTACAGGGTAAAAAAGAGGAGCAGAAAGAAGGACAACCCTAGTACAGGGTAGAAAAGAGGAGCAGAAAGAAGGACAACCATAGTACAGGGTAGAAAAGAGGAGCAGAAAGAAGGACAACCCTAGTACAGGGTAGAAACGAGGAGCAGAAAGAAGGACAACCCTAGTACAGGGTAGAAACGAGGAGCAGAAAGAAGGACAACCATAGTACAGGGTAGAAAAGAGGAGCAGAAAGAAGGACAACCCTAGTACAGGGTAGAAACGAGGAGCAGAAAGAAGGACAACCATAGTACAGGGTAGAAAAGAGGAGCAGAAAGAAGGACAACCCTAGTACAGGGTAGAAACGAGGAGCAGAAAGAAGGACAACCATAGTACAGGGTAGAAAAGAGGAGCAGAAAGAAGGACAACCCTAGTACAGGGTAGAAAAGAGGAGCAGAAAGAAGGACAACCATAGTACAGGGTAGAAAAGAGGAGCAGAAAGAAGGACAACCCTAGTACAGGGTAGAAAAGAGGAGCAGAAAGAAGGACAACCATAGTACAGGGTAGAAAAGAGGAGCAGAAAGAAGGACAACCATAGTACAGGGTAGAAAAGAGGAGCAGAAAGAAGGACAACCCTAGTACAGGGTAGAAAAGAGGAGCAGAAAGAAGGACAACCATAGTACAGGGTAGAAAAGAGGAGCAGAAAGAAGGACAACCCTAGTACAGGGTAGAAAAGAGGAGCAGAAAGAAGGACAACCATAGTACAGCATGTAACAGTGCTGAGAAACAGGAAATGTTCCCATTGGAGAGCAGTCATAATGTGTTCAGTGGATTGCATTGACTCTACAGTAACCGAAACAACCAAAACTCACCAGGCCGTCACAGTTGCTGATGGCGACGGTGGTTCCGGGCGTGTCTGTGACATCACCCACATATAAACAGTCTCCCTGCAGTGGCTCGGAGCGCGTGGCTGTCCCGTTGCTGTCGTCATCGTCATGCCACTCCATCTTGGCTCCGGGGGCCACCAGCCGCGCGTTGTGACGCAGACGCAGGTGGAACTCCCGGCCGAAGACGGTGACGTTGTAATAAAGCTGTCTATGTCGGGGCCCACCGTCCTCCTCCTCGTACATTCCCTCTTTTTCTTCACCTCTTTCTCCTTCTCCCCCGTTCTCTCCAGCCTCTCTCCTCCAGCGCCTACGGGACTGCCCCGCACCCACCAGGCCGGCTGACACAGCGTGGGACAAGAAGTGGCCGTCTGCGTCCACGCTCACGGGCCTCACCAGTCCATACTCCCCCAGGACATGCTGCAGGGAGTCTGAATAGGGGGTGAGAGAGAGGACAGGAGAAGACAGGAAGGGATGAGAGAGGTGAATGGGAGAAATAGGAGGTGAGAGGAGAGGTGAGAGAGGAATGCAGAGGGAGAGTGAAGGAGAAAAGAGGATATGAAGGGGAGGAATGAGAGAATTAGAGAAGAGAGAAAGAAGGAAATGGAAGGTAAGGGGGTATATTAGAGAATGACAGAGAGAGAAAGAAGGAAATGGAAGGTAAGGAGGTATATTAGAGAATGACAGCGAGAGACAGAGGGAGTTAAGGGGGTATATTAGAGAATGATAGCGAGAGAGGGAAAGGGGAGGTAAGGGAGTATATTAGAGAATGACAGCAAAAGAGAGAGAGAGGGAAAGGGGAGGTAAGGGGGTATATTAGAGAATGACAACATGAGAGAGAGAGAGAGAGAGAGAGAGAGAGAGAGAGAGAGAGAGAGGGAAAGGGGAGGTAAGGGAGTATATTAGAGAATGACAGCAAGAGAAAGAGGGAAAGGGGAGGTAAGGGAGTATATTAGAGAATGACAGCGAGAGAAAGAGGGAAAGGGGAGGTAAGGGGGTATATTAGAGAATGACAGCGAGAGAAAGGGAAAGAGAGAGAGAGAGAGAGAGAGAGAGAGAGAGAGATGGAAAGAGAGAAGGTCATCTTAATTGCATCACTTCTTGATCACTGAGAAAATCTGCATGGATTTCAATCAAATAAGCCTATCCAACACATACATACACACACACACACACACCTCTGAACCCAGATGTGACCCCACATCTTGCAGGGCTGCGCGCATGGAAACGGCAGCCTCAGCAGTGGCAGTGTGTTGGGTGCGTGTGCGTCTCTCTCCTTCTCAGTCATCTCCTCACACACAGCAGCACAGAGACAACAGAGAGAGCAGCAGAAGATCAAGGTGCTAATTGCGACTCTCACACGCTGAATAATGTTTTCTCACCGCCTGCCATGGTTCCCATGGAGCTGACTTCCATAGCATGCAGTTGAGTAAAGAAACACTTGGTTGGCTTAATAACAACGCCTCGTGGACACACAAGGAAACAACAACACAAGGAGATTAGCCTAGAGAGCAGAAAACACAGGGCAAACTAATTCATTATAATTGTTTTAAAGGATTCCAGTGGTAAAATAGATATAGGCCTTATAGTGTAACATAATGTATTGTCATCCTCATCATCATTATCTATTCTGATCAACGCACCAAGTTGTGCAAAATTCATGTTGTCCTCTCAAGCCTTGGGGAGACATGCAACATATTTCTAAGTAAGCATGCAGCCTAATTCATATAAAAGTTATATTAGCCTATTGCGTCATTACTACTTCCCCATAACCAGGTCTCTAAGCATTACAGGCCGTTTTCTTGGCGACGCATCTCCCTAAAACTGTGGCACTGACAGTGACACCTCCCTCTGAGGCGGCTTTTAGATGTGCGAGAGAGAGGGAGAGAGAGAGAGAGAGAGAGAGAGAGAGAGAGAGAGAGAGAGAGAGAGAGAGAGAGAGAGAGAGAGAGAGAGAGAGATGCTCCCTCCGGGACCACTAGTGACAGAAAGCAGCACCTCGCCCACATATCACAACTCACAGTCACAACACTAGATCATATCAGTGTGACACTAACCCTCCGACTGTCCTTCTCAATATCACGCAATATAATTATTAATATCTGAAATGGATATCTTTACACAGAGATAATAAATATGGTGTTTTAATCACTATAGGCATAATGAGTGTCTATAATGGATATTGTTATCTAACAGTTGTGAGAATAAGCAGTTGAGATCAGTGGTGTTTATAGGTACAAGTTACATATATAGCCGCTTGGGCCTTGCAGCCGCTAGGGGCATCTCTTTTTTCAGGAAGCCAGTCAAGGTCTCAACTTCCTGTTAGTTAGGATAGTAGAATACACAATGTGAAATTTCTAAATTTGGTTGTGCATCAGCAGTTTTCCTTTTGTTATGTCAGTCACTAACAGTCACTCAATTAGCCCATGTCAGACAACATTGTATAGATTGCTCGGTAAGGTAGTTTAGCCAGCTATCTAAACCTTGTAGCAATCATGGCTGAAATACTGACCGGGCACACAAGGCACGTGCCCAGACCCTGACCTCTATGGAAAGGGGGAATTCATTCAACTGAAATGTGTCTTCCGCATTTAACCCAACCCTTCTGAATCAGAGAGGTGCAGGGGGCTGCCTTAATCGACATCCACGTCATCGGCAGGGCACCCGGGGAGCAGTTGTTGGGGGTTAACTGCCATGATCAAGGGGCCCCACTGATTTTGTTAGTCACTCTCGCTCAGATATCATATTAACATGGCATAAGTCATGGCAAAATATGTAGAATTACAGGGAATTTGCTTTAAAACGGCTAAATGTTTTTTCCATTCCATGTCAAAATGTTTCGAACTCCATGAAATTAGCTTTAAAATGGCAAAGTTCAATCTGCCCCATGGAAAAATTAGTAGAATCGCATGCAATTTGTTTTAAAACTGATTTTATTTTATTTTTTATCTGCACCAGTCCACCAAATATGGCTTAGGGCCCCCGAAAAGCTAGGAAGAGCCCTGGATGAGGGAGAGGTACCAGGCACCTGATTCCGGCAAGATCTCATCAGACTGATCCTATAATAACAGTTTCAATAAGCTATGTTTTCCACATAAACACTAAATAAAAAAAAGTTGTCTGTAAAACACTGTGCAATTATATTATTCTGCTATGTTTATTATTATTATTATTATTATTATTCTCAAATGTAACGGAATTATGTTAATTTATAATCAATAACATCCGATCTTTCTGTCCTGTGACCAAATCGATAGCAGCGATCTCCACCTAATCAGATACGGTTACTCCATGGCAAACAAACCTTGCATCCTCTACAAAGCCAAAGTGAATTATCCTGCCCTGACTGTCCGAAAACCTGAACCGCGCGCCAGCGTCACCACCGGGATGAGGAGAGGAGAGAGAAACGCACACTTCACAACACTGCCTGCCCTTATGCCACAGCACAGAGACGATTCTCTGGGAAATGTATCGGGAACCTTCATCCATCTATTAAGTTGAAAATGGATGCTTTAGGGTATGTATATAACTCGACTATAGCCTAGGCTACGCTGTTGGGCGCACAGTGCGCACAGAAGGTTGCGCCTACCCAATTGACCCCCGGCGTATGGAAACAGCAAAATATTGTAAATATAAGTCGCACATTTACCTACCTACGCTACTGGCGATATACAGGCCGCTCGTGTGAAGAAAGGCCGGCAGAATGATTAAGATTGTAAATCCAGGCGCGAGACCCATGGCAGCTCCAAACTGCGCAGGTGAGAGAGTGGGACTTCGGGCTCCAGTGTGCTAAAGTTCCCCGCGACTAGCCACACCGCCACGACAGCAACAGCACAGCAGCCCGCAACTAACTGCCAAGTGCACCGGGAGAGAACGCTCCCTCCCTCTCTCTCTCTCCCTTTCTAACTCACACTCTCTCTCTCTCCCTCTCTCTCTCTATCTATCTCTCTCCCTCTCCCTCTCTATCTCTCTCTGTCTCGCTCGCTCCTTGCCTCTGCACTCTGACAACTCCCCGACTCCACATACACGTGCGCCCACACATTTCTCTCGATGTGTTGTGCACGCAGGAATGCGCGAGGAAATATGAGGATAGTTCTGAAAACATTGGGTGTGCTGCAACTGTTTGACAGTTCATGACAGCTCAAATAAATCACAGGAAAATCTGAGAAAATTAGCAACCTCTCCCTGTCCACCCCAAAATAGTAAATAATGGAGAACATTTCGTTTTGTAACTTTAAAGGCCCAGTGCAGTCAAATACAGTGGGGCAAAAAAAGCATTTAGTCAGCCACCAATTGTGCAAGTTCTCCCACTTAAAAAGATGAGAGAGGCCTGTAATTTTCATCATAGGTACACTTCAACTATGACAGACAAAATGAGAAAAAAAATCCAGAAAATCACATTGTAGGATTTTTTATGAATTTATTTGCAAATTATGGTGGAAAATAAGTATTTGGTCACCTACAAACAAGCAAGATTCCTGGCTCTCACAGACCTGTAACTTCTTCTTTAAGAGGCTCCTCTGTCCTCCACTCGTTACCTGTATTAATGGCACCTGTTTGAACTTGTTATTAGGATAAAAGACACCTGTCCACAACCTCAAACAGTCACACTCCAAACTCCACTATGGCCAAGACCAAAGAGCTGTCAAAGGAAACCAGAAACAAAATTGTAGACCTGCACCAGGCTGGGAAGACTGAATCTGCAATAGGTAAGCAGCTTGGTTTGAAGAAATCAACTGTGGGAGCAATTATTAGGAAATGGAAGACATACAAGACCACTGATAATCTCCCTCGATCTGTGGCTCCATGCAAGATCACAAGAACGGTGAGCAAAAATCCCAGAACCACATGGGGGGACCTAGTGAATGACCTGCAGAGTGCTGGGACCAAAGTAACAAAGTCTACCATCAGTAACACACTACCACGCCAGGGACTCAAATCCTGCAGTGCCAGATGTGTCCCCCTGCATAAGCCAGTACATGTCCAGGCCCCTGCTAGAGAGCATTTGGATGATCCAGAAGAAGATTGGGAGAATGTCATATGGTCAGATGAAACAAAAATAGGTAAAAACTCAACTTGTCGTGTTTGGAGGACAAAGAATGCTGAGTTGCATCCAAAGAACACCATACCTACTGTGAGGCATAGGGGTGGAAACATCATGCTTTGGGGCTGTTTTTCTGCAAAGGGACCAGGACGACTGATCCGTGTAAAGGAAAGAATGAATGAGGCCATATATCGTGAGATTTTGAGTGAAAACCTCCTTCCATCAGCAAGGGCATTGAAGATGAAAGGGTCTTTGAAAGGGTCTTTCAGCATGACAATGATCCCAAACACCCCGCCCGGGCAACGAAGGAGTGGCTTCGTAAGAAGCATTTCAAGGTCCTGGAGTGGCCTAGCCAGTCTCCAGATCTCAACCCCATAGAAAATCTTTGGAGGGAGTTGAAAGTCTGTGTTGCCCAGCAACAACCCCAAAACATCACTGCTCTAGAGGAGGGGTCTTTTCCATCTGTTACCTGGTGGTGGTGGGGTCTGGTCTCTCTGTTACCTGGAGGTGGTGGGGTCTAGTCTTTCTGTTATCTGGTGGTGATGGGGTCTGGTCTCTCTGTTATCTGGTGATGGTGGGATCTGGTCTCTCTGTTATCTGGTGGTGGTGGGGTCTGGTCTCTCTGTTATCTGGTGATGGTGGGGTCTGGTCTCTCTGTTATCTGGTGATGGTGGGGTCTGGTCTCTCTTACCTGGTGATGGTGGGGTCTGGTCTCTCTGTTATCTGGTGGTGGTGGGGTCTGGTCTCTCTGTTATCTGGTGATGGTGGGGTCTGGTCTCTCTGTTATCTGGTGATGGTGGGGTCTGGTCTCTCTTACCTGGTGATGGTGGGGTCTGGTCTCTCTGTCACCTGGAGGTTGTGGGGTCTGGTCTCTCTGTTACCTGGTGGTGGTGGGGTCTGGTCTCTCTGTTACCTGGAGGTGGTGGGGTCTAGTCTTTCTGTTATCTGGTGGTGGTGGGGTATTGTCTCTCTTTTATCTGGTGGTGGTGGTGGGATCTGGTCTCTCTGTTATCTGGCGGTGGTGGGGTCTGGTCTCTCTGTTATCTGGTGATGGTGGGGTCTGGTCTCTCTGTTATCTGGTGATGGTGGGGTCTGGTCTCTCTTACCTGGTGATGGTGGGGTCTGGTCTCTCTGTCACCTGGAGGTTGTGGGGTCTTTTCCATCTGTTACCTGGTGGTGGGGTATTGTCTCTCTTTTATCTGGTGGTGGTGGGGTCTGGTCTCTCTGTTATCTGGTGATGGTGGGGTCTGGTCTCTCTGTTACCTGGTGGTGGTGGGATCTGGTCTCTCTCTTACCTGTAGGTGGTTTGGTCTGGTCTCTCTGTTACCTGTAGGTGGTGTAGTCTAGTCTCTCTGTTATCTGGAGGTGGTCAGGTCTGGTCTTTCTGTTATCTGATGGTGGTGGGGTCTGGTCTCTCTGTTATCTGGTGTTGGTGGGGTATTGTCTCTCTGTTATCTGGTGGTGGTGGGGTCTGGTCTCTCTGTTATCTGGTGATGGTGGGGTCTGGTCTCTCTGTTACCTGGTGGTGGTGGGGTCTGGTCTCTCTCTTACCTGTAGGTGGTTTGGTCTGGTCTCTCTGTTACCTGTAGGTGGTGTAGTCTAGTCTCTCTGTTATCTGGAGGTGGTCAGGTCTGGACTCTCTGTTATCTGATGGTGGTGGGGTCTGGTCTCTCTGTTATCTGGTGTTGGTGGGGTATTGTCTCTCTGTTATCTGGTGGTGGGGTCTGGTTTCTCTTATCTGGTGGTGGTGGGGTCTGGTCTCTCTGTTATCTGGTGATGGTGGGGTCTGGTCTCTCTATTATCTGGTGGTGGTGGGGTCTGGTCTCTCTTTTATCTGGGGATGTTGGGGTCTGGTCTCTCTGTTATCTGGTGGTGGTGGGGTCTGGTCTCTCTGTTACCTGGAGGTGGTGGGGTCTGGTTTCTCTGTTACATGGTGGTGGTGGTGGGGTCTGGTCTCTCTGTTACCTGGGGGTGGTGGGGCCTGGTCTCTCTGCTCTCTGGTGTTGGTGTGGTCTGGTCTCTTTTAGCTGGTGTTGGTGGGGTCTGGTCTCTCTGTTATCTGGTGGTGGGGGGTCCGGTCTCTCAGTTACCTGGAGATGGTGGGGTCTGTTCACTCTGTTACCTGGTGGTGGGGTCTGGTCTCTTTGTTACATGGAGGTGGTGTAGTCTAGTCTCTCTGTTATCTGGAGGTGGTCAGGTCTGGTCTTTCTGTTATCTGATGGTGGTGGGGTCTGGTCTCTCTGTTACCTGGAGGTGGTGGGGTCTGGTTTCTCTGTTACATGGTGGTGGTGGTGGTGGGGTCTGGTCTCTCTGTTACCTGGGGGTGGTGGGGCCTGGTCTCTCTGCTCTCTGGTGTTGGTGTGGTCTGGTCTCTTTTAGCTGGTGTTGGTGGGGTCTGGTCTCTCTGTTATCTGGTGGTGGGGGGTCCGGTCTCTCAGTTACCTGGAGATGGTGGGGTCTGTTCACTCTGTTACCTGGTGGAGGGGTCTGGTCTCTTTGTTACATGGAGGTGGTGGGGTCTGTTCTCACTGTTACCTGGTGGTGGGGTCTGGTCTCTCTGTTACCTAGAGGTGGTGGGGTATTTTATATATGTTACCTGGTGGTGGTGGGGTCTGGTCTCTCTGTTACCTGGAGGTGGTTGGAACTGGTCTCTCTGTTACCTGGTGGTGGTGGGGTCTGGTCTCTCTGTTACCTGGTGGTGGTGGGGTCTGGTCTCTCTGTTACCTGTAGGTGGTGGGGTCTGGTCTCTTTGTTACCTGCTGGTGGTTGGGTCTGTTCTCTCTGTTATCTGGTATTGGTGGGGTCTGTTCTCTCTGTTATCTGGTGATGGTGGGGTCTGGTCTCTCTTACCTGGTGGTGGTGGGGTCTGGTCTCTCTGTTATCTGGTGGTGGTGGGGTCTGGGCTCTCTGTTACCTGGAGGTGGTGGGGTCTGGTTTCTCTGTTGCCTGGTGGTGGTGGTGGGGTCTGGTCTCTCTGTTACCTGGGGGTGGTGGGGCCTGGTCTCTCTGCTCTTGGTGTTGGTGTGGTCTGGTCTCTCTGTTACCTGGTGGTGGTGGGGTCTGGTCTCTCTGTTACCTGGTGGTGGTGGGGTCTGGTCTCTCTGTTATCTGTAGGTGGTGGGGTCTGGTCTCTTTGTTACCTGCTGGTGGTTGGGTCTGTTCTCTCTGTTATCTGGTATTGGTGGGGTCTGTTCTCTCTGTTATCTGGTGATGGTGGGGTCTGGTCTCTCTTACCTGGTGGTGGTGGGGTCTGGGCTCTCTGTTACCTGGAGGTGGTGGGGTCTGGTTTCTCTGTTGCCTGGTGGTGGTGGGGTCTGGTCTCTCTGTTACCTGTAGGTGGTGGGGTCTGGTCTCCCTGTTACCTGCGGTCTCTCTGTTATCTGGTGATGGTGGGGTCTGGTCTCTCTATTATCTGGTGGTGGTGGGGTCTGGTCTCTCTTTTATCTGGGGATGTTGGGGTCTGGTCTCTCTGTTATCTGGTGGTGGTGGGGTCTGGTCTCTCTGTTACCTGGAGGTGGTGGGGTCTGGTTTCTCTGTTACATGGTGGTGGTGGTGGTGGGGTCTGGTCTCTCTGTTACCTGGGGGTGGTGGGGCCTGGTCTCTCTGCTCTCTGGTGTTGGTGTGGTCTGGTCTCTTTTAGCTGGTGTTGGTGGGGTCTGGTCTCTCTGTTATCTGGTGGTGGGGGGTCCGGTCTCTCAGTTACCTGGAGATGGTGGGGTCTGTTCACTCTGTTACCTGGTGGAGGGGTCTGGTCTCTTTGTTACATGGAGGTGGTGGGGTCTGTTCTCACTGTTACCTGGTGGTGGGGTCTGGTCTCTCTGTTACCTAGAGGTGGTGGGGTATTTTATATATGTTACCTGGTGGTGGTGGGGTCTGGTCTCTCTGTTACCTGGAGGTGGTTGGAACTGGTCTCTCTGTTACCTGGTGGTGGTGGGGTCTGGTCTCTCTGTTACCTGGTGGTGGTGGGGTCTGGTCTCTCTGTTACCTGTAGGTGGTGGGGTCTGGTCTCTTTGTTACCTGCTGGTGGTTGGGTCTGTTCTCTCTGTTATCTGGTATTGGTGGGGTCTGTTCTCTCTGTTATCTGGTGATGGTGGGGTCTGGTCTCTCTTACCTGGTGGTGGTGGGGTCTGGTCTCTCTGTTATCTGGTGGTGGTGGGGTCTGGGCTCTCTGTTACCTGGAGGTGGTGGGATCTGGTTTCTCTGTTGCCTGGTGGTGGTGGTGGGGTCTGGTCTCTCTGTTACCTGGGGGTGGTGGGGCCTGGTCTCTCTGCTCTCTGGTGTTGGTGTGGTCTGATCTCTCTGTTACCTGGTGGTGGTGGGGTCTGGTCTCTCTGTTACCTAGTGGTGGTGGGGTCTGGTCTCTCTGTTATCTGTAGGTGGTGGGGTCTGGTCTCTTTGTTACCTGCTGGTGGTTGGGTCTGTTCTCTCTGTTATCTGGTATTGGTGGGGTCTGTTCTCTCTGTTATCTGGTGATGGTGGGGTCTGGTCTCTCTTACCTGGTGGTGGTGGGGTCTGGGCTCTCTGTTACCTGGAGGTGGTGGGGTCTGGTTTCTCTGTTGCCTGGTGGTGGTGGTGGGGTCTGGTCTCTCTTACCTGGTGGTGGTGGTGGGGTCTGGTCTCTCTGTTATCTGGTGGTGGTGGGGTCTGGGCTCTCTGTTACCTGGAGGTGGTGGGGTCTGGTTTCTCTGTTGCCTGGTGGTGGTGGGGGGTCCGGTCTCTCAGTTACCTGGAGATGGTGGGGTCTGTTCACTCTGTTACCTGGTGGTGGGGTCTGGTCTCTTTGTTACATGGAGGTGGTGGGGTCTGTTCTCACTGTTACCTAGAGGTGGTGGGGTCTTCTATATATGTTACTTGGTGGTGGTGGGGTCTGGTCTCTCTGTTACCTGTAGGTGGTGGAGTCTGGTATCTCTGTTACCTGGAGGTGGTGGAGTCTGATCTCTCTTTTACCTGGAGGTGGTGGGAACTGGTCTCTCTGTTACCTGGTGGTGGTAGGGTCTGGTCTCTCTGTTACCTGGTGGTGGTGGGGTCTGATCTCTCTGTTACCTGTAGGTGGAGGGGTCTTTTATATCTGTTACTTGTAGGTGGTGGAGTCTGATCTCTCTTTTACCTGGAGGTGGTTGGAACTGGTCTCTCTGTTACCTGGTGGTGGTGGGGTCTGGTCTCTCTGCTCCCTGGTGGTGGTGGGGTCTGGTCTCTCTGTTACCTGTAGGTGGTGGGGTCTGGTCTCCCTGTTACCTGGAGGTTGTGGGGTCTGGTCTCTTTGTTACCTGGTGGTGGTTGGGTCTGGTCTCTCTGTTATCTGGTGATGGTGGGGTCTGGTCTCTCTTACCTGGAGGTTGTGGGGTCTGGTCTCTCTGTTACCTGGTGGTGGGGTCTAGTCTCTCTGTTACCTGTAGGTGGTGGGGTCTTTTCCATCTGTTACCTGGTGGTGGTGGTGGTGGTGGGGTCTGGTCTCTCTGTTACCTGGAGGTGGTGGGGTCTAGTCTCTCTGTTATCTGGTGGTGGTGGGGTATTGTCTCTCTTTTATCTGGTGGTTGTGGGGACTGGTCTCTCTGTTATCTGGTGGTGGTGGGGTCTGGTCTCTCTGTTCTCTGGTGATGGTGGGGTCTGGTCTCTCTGTTACCTGGAGTTGGTGGGGTCTGGTCTCTCTGTTACCTGGAGGTGGTGGGGTCTGGTCTCACTTATCTGGTGGTGGTGGGGTATTGTCTCTCTGTTTACCTGGAGGTGGTGGGGTCTGGTCTCTCTGTTACCTGGTGGTGGTGGGGTCAGGTCTCTCTGTTACCTAGAGGTGGTGGGGCCTGGCCTCTCTGCTCTCTGGTGATGGTGGGGTCTGGTCTCTCTTACCTGGTGATGGTGGGGTCTAGTCTCTCTGTCATCTGGAGGTTGTGGGGTCTGGTCTCTCTGTTACCTGGTGGTGGTGGGGTCTGGTCTCTCTGTTACCTATAGGTGGTGGGGTCTGGTCTCTCTGCTCTCTGGTGGTGGTTTGGTCTGGTCTCTCTGTTACCTGTAGGTGGTGTAGTCTGGTCTCTCTGTTATCTGGAGGTGGTGAGGTCTGGTCTTTCTGTTATCTGATGGTGATGGGGTCTGATCTCTCTGTTATCTGGAGGTGGTGGGGTCTGGTCTCTCTGTTACCTGGAGGTGGTGGGGTCTGGTTTCTCTGTTACCTGGTGGTGGTGGTGGTGGTGGGGTCTGGTCTCTCTGTTACCTGGGGGTGGTGGGGTCTGGTCTCTCTGTTACCTATAGGTGGTGGGGCCTGGTCTCTCTGCTCTCTGGTGGTGGTTTGGTCTGGTCTCTCTGTTACCTGTAGGTGGTGGGGTCTGGTCTCTCTGTTACCTGTAGGTGGTGGAGTCTGGTATCTCTGTTACCTGGAGGTGGTGGAGTCTGATCTCTCTTTTACCTGGAGGTGGTGGGAACTGGTCTCTCTGTTACCTGGTGGTGGTAGGGTCTGGTCTCTCTGTTACCTGGTGGTGGTGGGGTCTGATCTCTCTGTTACCTGTAGGTGGAGGGGTCTTTTATATCTGTTACTTGTAGGTGGTGGAGTCTGATCTCTCTTTTACCTGGAGGTGGTTGGAACTGGTCTCTCTGTTACCTGGTGGTGGTGGGGTCTGGTCTCTCTGCTCCCTGGTGGTGGTGGGGTCTGGTCTCTCTGTTACCTGTAGGTGGTGGGGTCTGGTCTCCCTGTTACCTGGAGGTTGTGGGGTCTGGTCTCTTTGTTACCTGGTGGTGGTTGGGTCTGGTCTCTCTGTTATCTGGTGATGGTGGGGTCTGGTCTCTCTTACCTGGAGGTTGTGGGGTCTGGTCTCTCTGTTACCTGGTGGTGGGGTCTAGTCTCTCTGTTACCTGTAGGTGGTGGGGTCTTTTCCATCTGTTACCTGGTGGTGGTGGTGGTGGGGTCTGGTCTCTCTGTTACCTGGAGGTGGTGGGGTCTAGTCTCTCTGTTATCTGGTGGTGGTGGGGTATTGTCTCTCTTTTATCTGGTGGTTGTGGGGACTGGTCTCTCTGTTATCTGGTGGTGGTGGGGTCTGGTCTCTCTGTTCTCTGGTGATGGTGGGGTCTGGTCTCTCTGTTACCTGGAGTTGGTGGGGTCTGGTCTCTCTGTTACCTGGAGGTGGTGGGGTCTGGTCTCACTTATCTGGTGGTGGTGGGGTATTGTCTCTCTGTTTACCTGGAGGTGGTGGGGTCTGGTCTCTCTGTTACCTGGTGGTGGTGGGGTCAGGTCTCTCTGTTACCTAGAGGTGGTGGGGCCTGGCCTCTCTGCTCTCTGGTGATGGTGGGGTCTGGTCTCTCTTACCTGGTGATGGTGGGGTCTGGTCTCTCTGTCATCTGGAGGTTGTGGGGTCTGGTCTCTCTGTTACCTGGTGGTGGTGGGGTCTGGTCTCTCTGTTACCTATAGGTGGTGGGGTCTGGTCTCTCTGCTCTCTGGTGGTGGTTTGGTCTGGTCTCTCTGTTACCTGTAGGTGGTGTAGTCTGGTCTCTCTGTTATCTGGAGGTGGTGAGGTCTGGTCTTTCTGTTATCTGATGGTGATGGGGTCTGATCTCTCTGTTATCTGGAGGTGGTGGGGTCTGGTCTCTCTGTTACCTGGAGGTGGTGGGGTCTGGTTTCTCTGTTACCTGGTGGTGGTGGTGGTGGTGGGGTCTGGTCTCTCTGTTACCTGGGGGTGGTGGGGTCTGGTCTCTCTGTTACCTATAGGTGGTGGGGCCTGGTCTCTCTGCTCTCTGGTGGTGGTTTGGTCTGGTCTCTCTGTTACCTGTAGGTGGTGTAGTCTGGTCTCTCTATTATCTGGAGGTGGTGAGGTCTGGTCTTTCTGTTATCTGATGGTGATGGGGTCTGGTCTCTCTGTTATCTGTAGGTGGAGGGGTCTTTTATATCTGTTACTTGTAGGTGGTGGAGTCTGATCTCTCTTTTACCTGGAGGTGGTTGGAACTGGTCTCTCTGTTACCTGGTGGTGGTGGGGTCTGGTCTCTCTGCTCCCTGGTGGTGGTGGGGTCTGGTCTCTCTGTTACCTGTAGGTGGTGGGGTCTGGTCTCCCTGTTACCTGGAGGTTGTGGGGTCTGGTCTCTTTGTTACCTGGTGGTGGTTGGGTCTGGTCTCTCTGTTATCTGGTGATGGTGGGGTCTGGTCTCTCTTACCTGGAGGTTGTGGGGTCTGGTCTCTCTGTTACCTGGTGGTGGGGTCTAGTCTCTCTGTTACCTGTAGGTGGTGGGGTCTTTTCCATCTGTTACCTGGTGGTGGTGGTGGTGGGGTCTGGTCTCTCTGTTACCTGGAGGTGGTGGGGTCTAGTCTCTCTGTTATCTGGTGGTGGTGGGGTATTGTCTCTCTTTTATCTGGTGGTTGTGGGGACTGGTCTCTCTGTTATCTGGTGGTGGTGGGGTCTGGTCTCTCTGTTCTCTGGTGATGGTGGGGTCTGGTCTCTCTGTTACCTGGAGTTGGTGGGGTCTGGTCTCTCTGTTACCTGGAGGTGGTGGGGTCTGGTCTCACTTATCTGGTGGTGGTGGGGTATTGTCTCTCTGTTTACCTGGAGGTGGTGGGGTCTGGTCTCTCTGTTACCTGGTGGTGGTGGGGTCAGGTCTCTCTGTTACCTAGAGGTGGTGGGGCCTGGCCTCTCTGCTCTCTGGTGATGGTGGGGTCTGGTCTCTCTTACCTGGTGATGGTGGGGTCTGGTCTCTCTGTCATCTGGAGGTTGTGGGGTCTGGTCTCTCTGTTACCTGGTGGTGGTGGGGTCTGGTCTCTCTGTTACCTATAGGTGGTGGGGTCTGGTCTCTCTGCTCTCTGGTGGTGGTTTGGTCTGGTCTCTCTGTTACCTGTAGGTGGTGTAGTCTGGTCTCTCTGTTATCTGGAGGTGGTGAGGTCTGGTCTTTCTGTTATCTGATGGTGATGGGGTCTGATCTCTCTGTTATCTGGAGGTGGTGGGGTCTGGTCTCTCTGTTACCTGGAGGTGGTGGGGTCTGGTTTCTCTGTTACCTGGTGGTGGTGGTGGTGGTGGTGGGGTCTGGTCTCTCTGTTACCTGGGGGTGGTGGGGTCTGGTCTCTCTGTTACCTATAGGTGGTGGGGCCTGGTCTCTCTGCTCTCTGGTGGTGGTTTGGTCTGGTCTCTCTGTTACCTGTAGGTGGTGTAGTCTGGTCTCTCTATTATCTGGAGGTGGTGAGGTCTGGTCTTTCTGTTATCTGATGGTGATGGGGTCTGGTCTCTCTGTTATCTGGTGGTGGTGGGGTCTGGTCTCTCTTTTATCTGGGGATGTTGGGGTCTGGTCTCTCTGTTATCTGGTGGTGGTGGGGTCTGGTCTCTGTTATCTGGTGGTGGTGGGGTCATGTCTCTCTGTTATCTGGTGATGGTGGGGTCTGGTCTCTCTTACCTGGTGATGGTGGGGTCTGGTCTCTCTGTCACCTGGAGGTTGTGGGGTCTTTTCCATCTGTTACCTGGTGGTGGTGGGGTATTGTCTCTCTTTTATCTGGTGGTGGTGGTGGGATCTGGTCTCTCTGTTATCTGGTGAAGGTGGGGTCTGGTCTCTCTGTTACCTGGGGGTGGTGGGGCCTGGTCTCTCTGCTCTCTG
The DNA here is from genome assembly GCF_002021735.2 of Oncorhynchus kisutch. NCBI lineage: Eukaryota > Metazoa > Chordata > Actinopteri > Salmoniformes > Salmonidae > Oncorhynchus > Oncorhynchus kisutch. Next base: position 25,813,537 of record NC_034188.2, read on the forward strand.
GTGTTGGTGTGGTCTGGTCACTTTTAGCTGGTGGTGGGGGGTCCGGTCTCTCAGTTACCTGGAGATGGTGGGGTCTGTTCACTCTGTTACCTGGTGGTGGGGTCTAGTCTCTCTGTTACCTGTAGGTGGTGGGGTCTTTTCCATCTGTTACCTGGTGGTGGTGGTGGGGTCTGGTCTCTCTGTTACCTGGAGGTGGTGGGGTCTAGTCTCTCTGTTATCTGGTGGTGGTGGGGTATTGTCTCTCTTTTATCTGGTGGTTGTGGGGACTGGTCTCTCTGTTATCTGGTGGTGGTGGGGTCTGTTCACTCTGTTACCTGGTGGTGGGGTCTGGTCTCTTTGTTACATGGAGGTGGTGGGGTCTGTTCTCACTGTTACCTAGAGGTGGTGGGGTCTTCTATATATGTTACTTGGTGGTGATTGAGTCTGGTCTCTCTGTTACCTGGAGGTGGTTGGAACTGGTCTCTCTGTTACCTGGTGGTGGTGTGGTCTGGTCTCTCTGCTCCCTGGTGGTGGTGGGGTCTGGTCTCTCTGTTACCTGTAGGTGGTGGGGTCTGGTCTCCCTGTTACCTGCGGTCTCTCTGTTACCTGTAGGTGGTTGGGTCTGGTCTCTCTGTTATCTGGTGATGGTGGGGTCTGGTCCCTCTTACCTGGTGATGGTGGGGTCTGGTCTCTCAGTCACCTGGAGGTTGTGGGGTCTGGTCTCTCTGTTACCTGGTGGTGGGGTCTAGTCTCTCTGTTATCTGGTGGTGGTGGGGTATTGTCTCTCTTTTATCTGGTGGTTGTGGGGACTGGTCTCTCTGTTATCTGGTGGTGGTGGGGTCTGGTCTCTCTGTTCTCTGGTGATGGTGGGGTCTGGTCTCTCTGTTACCTGGAGGTGGTGGGGTCTGGTCTCTCTGTTACCTGGAGGTGGTGGGGTCTGGTCTCTCTGTTACCTGGAGGTGGTGGGGTCTGGTCTCACTTATCTGGTGGTGGTGGGGTATTGTCTCTCTGTTTACCTGGAGGTGGTGGGGTCTGGTCTCTCTGTTACCTGGTGGTGGTGGGGTCAGGTCTCTCTGTTACCTAGAGGTGGTGGGGCCTGGTCTCTCTGCTCTCTGGTGATGGTGGGGTCTGGTCTCTGTTATCTGGTGATGGTGGTGTCTGGTCTCTCTTACCTGGTGATGGTGGGGTCTGGTCTCTCTGTCATCTGGAGGTTGTGGGGTCTGGTCTCTCTGTTACCTGGTGGTGGTGGGGTCTGGTCTCTCTGTTACCTATAGGTGGTGGGGTCTGGTCTCTCTGCTCTCTGGTGGTGGTTTGGTCTGGTCTCTCTGTTACCTGTAGGTGGTGTAGTCTGGTCTCTCTGTTATCTGGAGGTGGTGAGGTCTGGTCTTTCTGTTATCTGATGGTGATGGGGTCTGGTCTCTCTGTTATCTGGAGGTGGTGGGGTCTGGTCTCTCTGTTACCTGGAGGTGGTGGGGTCTGGTTTCTCTGTTACCTGGTGGTGGTGGTGGTGGTGGTGGTGGTGGTGGTGGTGGTGGTGGTGGGGTCTGGTCTCTCTGTTACCTGGGGGTGGTGGGGTCTGGTCTCTCTGTTACCTGTAGGTGGTGGGGTCTGGTCTCTCTGTTACCTGCAGTCTCTCTGTTACCTGTAGGTGGTGGGGCCTGGTCTCTTTGTTACCTGGTGGTGGTTAGGTCTGGTCTCTCTTACCTGGTGATGGTGGGGTCTGGTCTCTCTGTCACATGGAGATTGTGGGGTCTGGTCTCTCTGTTACCTGGTGGTGGTGGGGTCTGGTCTCTCTGTTACCTGTAGGTGGTGGGGTCTTTTCCATCTGTTACCTGGTGGTGGTGGGGTCTGGTCTCTCTGTTACCTGGAGGTGGTGGGGTCTAGTCTCTCTGTTATCTGGTGGTGCTGGGGTATTGTCTCTCTTTTATCTGGTGGTGGTGGGGTCTGGTCTCTCTGTTAACTGGTGATGGTGGGGTCTGGTCTCTCTGTTACCTGTAGGTGGTGAAGTCTGGTCTCTCTGTTATCTGGAGGTGGTGAGGTCTGGTCTTTCTGTTATCTGGTGATGGTGGGGTCTGGTCTCTCTGTTATCTGGTGGTGGGATCTGGTCTCTCGGTTATCTGGTGGTGGTGGGTTCTGGTCTCTCTGTTATCTGGTGATGGTGGGGTCTGGACTCTCTGTTATCTGGTGGTGGGGTCTGGTCTCTCGGTTATCTGGTGGTGGTGGGGTCTGGTCTCTCTGTTGTCTGGTGATGGTGGGGTCTGGTATCTCGTTATCTGGTGGTGGTGGGGTGTTGTCTCTCTTTTACCTGGTGATGGTGGGGTCTGGTCTCTCTTACCTGGAGGTGGTGGGGTCTGGTCTCTCTATTATCTGGTGGTGGTGGGGTTTGGTCTCTCTGTTATCTGGGGATGTTGGGGTCTGGTCTCTCTGTTATCTGGTGGTGGTGGGTCTCTCTGTTACCTGGAGGTCGTTTGGTCTTTTATATCTGTTACCTGTAGGTGGTGGAGTCTGGTCTCTCTGTTTTCTGGTTTTGATGGGGTCTGTTCTCTTTGTTACCTGGTGGTGGTGTCTGGTTTCTCTATTACCTGGTGGTGGTGGGGTCTGGTCTCTCTGTTACCCGGTGGTGGTGGGGTCTGGTGTCTCTGTTACCTGTAGGCGGTGGGGTCATTTCCATCTGTTACCTGGTGGTGGTGGGGTCTGGTCTCTCTGTTTTCTGGTTTTGGTGGGGTCTGTTCTCTTTGTTACCTGGTGGTGGTGGGGTCTGGTCTCTCTTTTATCTGGTGGTGGTGGGGTCTGGTCTCTCTGTTATCTGGTGATGGTGGGGTCTGGGCTCGCATTATCTGGTGGTGGTGCGGTCTGGTCTCTCTGTTATCTGGTGGTGGTGGGGTCTGGTATCTCTGTTGTGTGGTGATGGTGGGGTCTGGTGTCTCTGTTATCTGGTGATGGTGGGGTCTGGTCTCTCTGTTACCTGGAGGTGATGGGGTCTGGTCTCTCTGTTACTTTGTGTTGGTGGTGGGGTCAGGTCTCTCTGTTACCTAGAGGTGGTGGGGCCTTGTCCCTCTGCTCTCTGGTGTTGGTGGGGTCTGGTCTCTTTGTTATCTGGTGTTTGTGGGGTCTGGTCTCTCTGTTATCTGGTGTTGGTGGGGTCTAGTCTCTCTGTTACCTAGAGGTGGTGGGGCCTGGTCTCTCTGCTCTCTGGTGTTGGTGGGGTCTGGTCTCTCTGTTATCTGGTGGTGGGATCTGGTCTCTCGGTTATCTGGTGGTGGTGGGTTCTGGTCTCTCTGTTATCTGGTGATGGTGGGGTCTGGTCTCTCTGTTATCTGGTGGTGGGGTCTGGTCTCTCGGTTATCTGGTGGTGGTGGGGTCTGGTCTCTCTGTTGTCTGGTGATGGTGGGGTCTGGTATCTCGTTATCTGGTGGTGGTGGGGTGTTGTCTCTCTTTTACCTGGTGATGGTGGGGTCTGGTCTCTCTTACCTGGAGGTGGTGGGGTCTGGTCTCTCTATTATCTGGTGGTGGTGGGGTTTGGTCTCTCTGTTATCTGGGGATGTTGGGGTCTGGTCTCTCTGTTATCTGGTGGTGGTGGGGTCTGGTCTCTCTGTTACCTGGAGGTCGTTTGGTCTTTTATATCTGTTACCTGTAGGTGGTGGAGTCTGGTCTCTCTGTCACCTGGAGGTAGTTGGAACTGGTCTCTCTGTTACCTGGTGGTGGTGGGGTCTGGTCTCTCTGTTACCTGGTGGTGGTGTCTGGTTTCTCTATTACCTGGTGGTGGTGGGGTCTGGTCTCTCTGTTACCCGGTGGTGGTGGGGTCTGGTGTCTCTGTTACCTGTAGGCGGTGGGGTCATTTCCATCTGTTACCTGGTGGTGGTGGGGTCTGGTCTCTCTGTTTTCTGGTTTTGGTGGGGTCTGTTCTCTTTGTTACCTGGTGGTGGTGGGGTCTGGTCTCTCTTTTATCTGGTGGTGGTGGGGTCTGGTCTCTCTGTTATCTGGTGATGGTGGGGTCTGGGCTCGCATTATCTGGTGGTGGTGCGGTCTGGTCTCTCTGTTATCTGGTGGTGGTGGGGTCTGGTCTCTCTGTTGTGTGGTGATGGTGGTGTCTGGTGTCTCTGTTATCTGGTGATGGTGGGGTCTGGTCTCTCTGTTACCTGGAGGTGATGGGGTCTGGTCTCTCTGTTACTTTGTGGTGGTGGTGGGGTCAGGTCTCTCTGTTACCTAGAGGTGGTGGGGCCTTGTCCCTCTGCTCTCTGGTGTTGGTGGGGTCTGGTCTCTTTGTTATCTGGTGTTGGTGGGGTCTGGTCTCTCTGTTATCTGGTGTTGGTGGGGTCTGGTCTCTCTGTTACCTAGAGGTGGTGGGGCCTGGTCTCTCTGCTCTCTGGTGTTGGTGGGGTCTGGTCTCTTTCTTATCTGGTGTTGGTTGGGTCTGGTCTCTCTTATCTGATGTTGGTGGGGTCTGGTCTCTCTGTTATCTGGTGGTGGGGAGTCCGGTCTCTCTGTTACCTGGAGGTGGTGGGGTCTGTTCACTCTGTTACCTGGTGGTGGGGTCTGGTCTCTCTGCTCTCTGGCGTTGTTGGGGTCTGGCCTCTTTGTTATCTGATGGTGGTGGGGTCTGGTCTCTATGTTATCTGATGGTGGGGTCTGTTCTCTCTGTTACCTGGAGGTGGTGGGGTCTGGTCTCTATGTTACGTGGAGTGTTACCTGGAGGTGGTGGGGTGTGTTATCTCTGTTATCTGGAGGGGGTGGGGTCTGGTCTATCTGTTATCTGGAGGTGGTTGGGTCTGGTCTCTCTGTTACCTGGTGGTGGGGTCTGGTCTCTCTGCTCTCTGGCGTTGGTGGGGTCTGGCCTCTTTGTTATCTGGTGTTTGTGGGGTCTGGTCTACCTGTTATCTGATGGTGGTGGGGTCTGGTCTATCTGTTATCTGATGGTGTTGGGGTCTGGTCTACCTGTTATCTGATGGTGGCGGGGTCTGGTCTATCTGTTATATGATGGTGGTGGGGTCTGGTCTACCTGTTTTATGATGGTGTTGGGGTCTGGTCTACCTGTTATCTGATGGTGGTGGGGTCTCTCTGTTATCTGATGGTGGTGGGGTCTGTTCTCTCTGTTACCTGGAGGTGGTGGTGTCTGGTCTCTCTGTTACGTGGAGTGTTACCTGGAGGTGTTGGGGTCTGGTCTACCTGTTATCTGATGGTGGTGGGGTCTGGTCTATCTGTTATATGATGGTGGTGGGGTCTGGTCTACCTGTTATCTGATGGTGGTGGGGTCTAGTCTACCTGTTATCTGATGGTGGTGGGGTCTAGTCTACCTGTTATCTGATGGTGGTGGGGTCTGGTCTACCTGTTATCTGATGGTGGTGGGGTCTGGTCTATCTGTTATCTGATGGTGTTGGGGTCTGGTCTACCTGTTATCTGATGGTGGTGGGCTCTGGTCTATCTGTTATATGATGGTGGTGGGGTCTGGTCTACCTGTTATATGATGGTGTTGGGGTCTGGTCTACCTGTTATCTGATGGTGGTGGGGTCTGGTCTCTCTGTTACGTGGAGTGTTACCTGGAGGTGGTGGGGTCTGTTCTCTCTGTTATCTGATGGTGGTGGGGTCTGGTCTATCTGTTATCTGATGGTGGTGGGGTCTGGTCTATCTGTTATCTGATGGTGGTGGGGTCTGGTCTCTATGTTATCTGATGGTGGGGTCTGTTCTCTCTGTTACCTGGAGGTGGTGGGGTCTGGTCTATCTGTTATCTGGAGGTGGTTGGGTCTGGTCTCTCTGTTACCTGGGGGTGGTGGGGTCTGGTCACTCTGTTACCTGGAGGTGGTGGGGTCTGGTCTCTCTCCTCTCCTCAGTGAGTTCATTCACCTGTCTTACATTAGGCTTTGTTACCCTTTATAGCATGGGGCTGTCATCACATTAGCACCTACCGCCCACGGTGTGGGAAAGAAAGAAAGAAAGAAAGAAAGAAAGAAAGAAAGAAAGAAAGAAAGAAAGAAAGAAAGAAAGAAAGAAAGAAAGAAAGAAAGAAAGAAAGAAAGAAAGAAAGAAAGAAAGAAAGAAAGAAAGAAAGAAAGAGAGAGAGAGAGAGAGAGAGAGAGAGAGAGAGAGAGAGAGAGAGAGAGAGAGAGAGAGAGAGAGAGAGAGAGAGAGAGAGAGAGAGAGAGAGAGAAATAAATAAATAGATAGGGTGAGACATATCTGGGCCAATGTGGATGCAGGCAGGTAAAAACAATCCAATAACACCTGGAGACACGGACCCTCTGTGTGTTTGAGTTTGTGTGTGTTTGTGTGTTGTGTTTGCCTGTCTATCTGTCTGTGTATGCATGTAATGTAGGGTAGCTCCCTAAAACTTCAACTACTACATCAGAATATAACATACATTTTTGACACAGCACAACCCCAACATACAAAACATGACCAAAATGATGTGGACACCTGCGTATGTGTTTGTGTGTGTGTGAGAGGGAGAGGTGATGTTTCACCAGGGGTCTCCATCTACATCACACACTCAAGGCTTTGTACAATCGCCTTCAGTCTGTCCATGCACGCACACGCACGGACAGAGGCGCCCACATAAACATTCTCCTTGTAATGTGAGCTCTGTCCTTTCCTCAGCACTTGCCGTTCGTGCCGTCGCTTGCAAATGTCACATTGTTCCAAACCCTAACCCACCCCCCTTCCCCCCACACACACACACACACCCTCCCCTGTTCTTGGTTGCTTCCCTGTTGCCATGGAGATACCCAAGCCCCGCACCTTGAAAAGTACACTTGGAGAAGCTGGGAGGGAGGGAGACGCCACTAATATCGTTCTCCCAGACCGCTTTGTGTTTGTGTAGGTTATTAGAGCTAGAGCTGAGCTTGGTAGGGGGCAGGGAATAACATGGCCGTCGTCTGGGCATGTGCAAACAGCTTGTTTGATGAGAAGTAGTTACCAGTTATGACCAGTTATGTTGAGAAAATCTGTTCTGTGGAAGCCGTGTTGATATGTGATTCTGTGATGTTTTAATGGCAGGTGAATGGTTTAGTATGTGTGTAGATGAGATGCTGCAGTGCTCTCTGTCATATTCACGTATTTTAAACACAGCTTTATAAAATGATAACGATAACCTTTGAAACAACGTGGGGATTCACGAGTGGGCTCCAATTCCATGTTCTCAAGTGTTTCAATCTCTGAGTGACAACGTTTTTTCATGCATACCACACATAGCCAGGAAAGCAATATTTATATTTACAGGAGTATTAAAAATAAAAACGGAAAAAATCACATTTACATAAGTATTCAGACCCTTAACTCAGCACTTTGTATAAGCAATTTTGGCAGCAATTACAACTTTTAGTCTTTTTGGCTATGGCGCTACGAGCTTGGCACACCTGTATTTGGGGAGTTTCTCCAATTCTTCTCTGCAAATCCTCTCAAGCTCAGTCAGGTTGGATGCGGAGCGTCGCTGCACAGCTATTTTCAGGTCTCTCCAGAGATGTTCAATCAGGTTCAAGCACGGGCTCTGGCTGGGCCACTCAAGGACATTCAGAGACTTGTCCTGATGCCACTCCTGTGTTGTTTTGTCTGTGTGCTTAGGGTCATTGTCCTGTTGGAAGGTGAACCTTTGCCCCAGTCTGAGGTCCTGAGCACTCTGGGACAGGTTTTCATCAAGGATCTCTCTGTACTTTGCTCCATTCATCTTTGCCTCGATCCTGACTAGTCTCCCAGTGCCTGCCGCTGAAAAACATCCCCACAGGATGATGCTGCCTCCACCATGCTTCACCATAGGGATGATGCCAGGTTTCCTCCAGACATGACTCTTGGCATTCAGGCCAAGGAGTTCAATCTTGGTTTAATCAGACCAGAGATTCTTGTTTCTCATGGTCTGATTGTAGTTTAGGTGCCTTTTGGCAAACTCCAAGCGGGCTGTCATGTGCATTTTACTGAGGAGTGGCTTCCGTCTGGCCACTCTACCATAAAGGCCTGATTGGTAGAGTGCTGTAGAGATGGTTGTCCTTCTGGAAGGTTCTCCCACCTCCACAGAGAAACTCTAGAGCTCTGTCAGAGTGAACATAAGGTTCTTGGTCATCTCCCTGACTAAGGCCCTTCTTTCCCAATTGCTCAGTTTGGCCAGGTGGCCAGCTCTAGGAAGAGTATTGGTAGTTCCAAGCGTCTTACATTTAAGAATGATGGAGGCCACTGTGTTCTTGGGGACCTTTAATGCTGAATACATTTTTTGGTACTCTTACCCAGATCTCTGCCTCGTCACAATCCTGTCTCGATGCACTACGGACAATTACTTCGACCTCATGACTTGGTTTTTGCTCTGACATGCACTGTCAACTGTGGGACCTTATCTAGACAGGTGTGTGCCTTTCCAAATCATGTCCAATCAATTCAATTTACCACAGGTGGACTCCAATCAAGTTGCAGAAACATCTCAAGGATGATCAATGGAAACAGGATGCACATGAGCTCAATTTCATAGCAAAGGGTCTGAATACTTATGTAAATAAAGTTTATATATATATATATACATTTGCAAACATTTCTAAAAACCTGTTTTGCTTTGTCATTATTGTGTGTAGATTGCTGAGGACGTTTCTTTTATTTAATCCATTTTAGAATAAGGCTGTAACGAAACAAAATGTGGAAAAAGTAATGGGGTCTGAATACTTTCCGAATGCACTGTATGTCTATTCTATCACTGAGCCTTTCTGAGTGTCTATTACACAGTTCTACTCAGGGCTGCAGGGACATCCAGGCTTCTCTCTCTGTCTGTCTGTCTCTATCTCTGTCTGTCTCTATCTCTGTCTGTCTCTATCTCTGTCTGTCAGTCTGTCTGTCTGTCTCTATCTCTATCTCTCTCTGTCAGTCTGTCTGTCTCTGTCTGTATCTCTGTCTGTCTGTCTCTCTCTATATCTCTCTCTCTGTCTGTCTGTCTGTCTGTCTCTCTGTCTGTCTGTCTCTATGTCTGTCTGTATCTCTGTCTGTCTGTCTCTCTCCCACATATATACACTACCAGTCAAAAGTTTAACAACACCTACTCATTCAAGGGTTTTTCTTTATTTTTCAAATGTTTACATTATAGAATAATAGTGAAGACATCAAAACCATGAACTAACACATGTGAAATCAGGTAGTAACCTAAATAGATTTGAGATTCTTCAAATAGCCACCTTTTGCCTTAATGACAGCTTTGCTTGCACACTCTTGGCATTCTCTCAAACAGCTTCACCTGGAATGCTTATCCAACAGTCTTGAAGGAGTTCCCACAGATGCTGAGCACTGATGCTGCATTTCGTTCACTCTGCGGTCCAACTCATCCCAAACCATCTCAATTTGGTTGAGGTCGGAGGATTGTGGAGGCCAGGTCATCTGATGCAACACTCCATCACTCTCCTTCTTGATAAAATAGCCTTTACACAGCCTGGTGGTGTGTTGGGTCATTGTCTGTTGAAAAACAAATGATAATCCCACTATGCCCAAACCAGATTGTATGGTGTATCGCTGCAGAATTCTGTGGTAGCCATGCTGGTTAAGTGTCTTGAATTCCTTGAATTCCTTGAATTCAAAATAAATCACAGACAGTGTCACCAGCAAAGCACCCCCACACCATCACACCTCCTCAATGCTTTACAGTGGGAAATACACGTGGAGATGACGGTGTGGACATGTGTCTCACAAAGACATGGTGGTTGGAACCAAAAAGCTCCAATTTGGACTCCAGACCAAAGGACAAATTTTCACTGGTCTATTGTCCATTGTTCATGTTTCTTGGCCCAAGCAAGTCTCTTCTTATTATTGGTGTCCTTTAGTGGTTTCTTTGCAGGAATTCGACCATGAAGGACTGATTCACAGTCTCCTCTGAACAGTTGTTGAGATGTGTCTGTTATTTGAACTCTGAAGCATTTATTTGGGCTGCAATTTCTGAGGCTGGTAACTCTAAACTTATCCTCTGCAGCAGAGGTAACTCTGGGTCTTCCATTCCTGTGGCAGTCCTCATGAGAGCCATGTTCATCATAGCGCTTGATGGGTTTTGTGACTCAACTTGAAGAAACGCAATGGACTGTTGTTTCTCTTTGCTTATATGAGCTGTTCTCGCCATAATATGGACTTGGTCTTTTACCAAATAGGGCTATATTCTGTTTTTCAGGTTTAGATCATTAACCAAGGTCAAATAGTTTGACGGTGTACGATTTAGGGCCAGATAGCACTGCATTTTGTATTGTGCTTGCGTTTCCCAATAAGCAGTGTAGTTTTGTTTTGATTGTGTTGTAATTTGGTTTATTCTGATTGATTGGATGTTCTGGTCCTGAGGCATCAATCAATGTAAGTAGAACAGGTTTGTTAACTCAGCCCCATTACCAGCTGGATGAGGGGACTCTTTTCTTTGCTCAGCTCTTGGCATTGCAGGGCTTGGTAATGATAGAGGGGGGTCACTGTTTCCAAAACTGAATTGCAATTTGTTTTTATTATGTAGTGGATATTGACTTAATTATGCCCATTGTTTGTAGTTTTAGAAATGTAGGAAAATCTTCCTGAACTCTGCATGCAGGGTTTTAATGGGGTGTTTATCCCATTGGGTAAAATCTTGTTTTGCAATTGGACCCCACACCTCGTTGCCATAACCTATATGTCATTGGTTCAATGACACATTCAATTAGTTTTAGCCAAATGTATTTAAATGTTTTGTTTTTTAATGGTGTAGAATGGTGTAGAATGCTAGAATGCTTTCTCTCAGTTCATTCACAGCCTTACTAAGGTGTCCTGTTGAGCTTATTTTTTGTATGCAGTACTCTATATATTTTGCACCAATTGAGAACTTTGGTCTAATTCCCTGAGATCTGGATCTTCTCCGGAATTCTCCATTATTTTTGAATGTTTAGGGTTTACTGCCAAGGCCCAGGTCTGGCAGTTCTGCTCTAGCAGGTCCATTGCTGTAGGCAACGTGCTGCAGGTGACAGCAGGCACAGTGTCATGTCGTGTGTGTAGGTGGCAGGGAAGTAATGCGCAGGATAATCAAACTTGGTATAATGGAGTAGTTTAATAACATAAAACTCCAAAACCAAAGTACATAATAAAATAATGAACCCATCGCACACCAATTCATAAATCACGAGCATAACAAACACTCTGACAAGGACATGAGGGGAAACAGAGGGTTAAATACACAACAATTAATAATGAATGGGATTGGAACCAGGTGTGTAGGATGACAAGACATGGCTAGAAGACCGGTGACGTCGACAGCCGAGCACCACCCGAACAAGGAGAGGCATCGTCTTCAGAAAGTACCCCCCCGGGGGACTTGACCCGGGGGACGAGTTGCAGGGCGATCCAGATGGAGACGGTGGAACTCACAGCAGGGAAGGATCTAACACGTCCTCCACAGGAACACAGCATCTCTCCCCTGGACCGTACCCCTCCCAATCCATGAGGTACTGAAGGCCCCTCGCCCGACGTCTCAAATCCAGGATGGATCGAACACAGTACGCCGGGACCCCTCGATGTTTAGAGGGGGAGGGGGAACCTTCTGCACCTCAGCCTCCTGCAGCGGGCCAGCCACCACCGGCCTGAGGAGAAACACATGGAACGAGGGGTTAATACAGTGATCGGGGGGAAGCTGTAACCTATAACATACCTCGTTCACTCTCCTAAGGACTTTAAATGGCCCCACAAACCGCAGACCCAGCTTCCGGCAGGGCAGGCGGAGGGGTAGGTTTCGGGTCGAGACCCAATCCCTGTCACCCGGTGCAAATACCGGGGCCTCACTGCGGTGACGGTCTGTGGCAGAAAGGTTTTGGCGCAGTACTGCGCGCTGAAGGTGGACGTGGGCGGCGTCCCATGTTTCCTCTGCGCGCCGGAGCCAGTCGTCCACTGCAGGAGCCTCTGTCTGACTCTGATGCCAAGGAGCCAGAACCGGCTGATACCCCAATACACACTGAAATGGAGAAAGGTTAGTGGAGGAGTGGCGGAGCAAGTTCTGGGCCATCTCCGCCCACTCCTACGGCTGGTCCTGGCAATAAGATCTCAGAAACCTACCCACATCCTGGTTAACTCTTACCTGCCTGTTACTCTCGGGGTGAAAACCTGGAGGTAAGGCTGACTGAGACCCCCAGACGTTCCATGATGCCTTCCAGACCCTTGACATGAATTGGGAACCCCAATCAGACACTATATCCTCAGGCACCCCATAGTGCCGGAAGACGTGTCTAAACAAGAAATTATCCACAACGACCTGGATCATGGTGTTACCCTGTGAAGGTGGAAGATTGGTTATAAAATCCACTGACAGGTGCGACCATGGCCGTTGTGGAATGGGTAAGGGTTGTAACTTACCTCTGGGCAGGTGTCTAGGAGCCTTGCACTGGGCGCACACTGAGCAGGAGGAAACAAACTCGCGTCCTTAGCTAGTGGGCCACCAGTATCTCCCACTAAGACCGCACACCGACTGACCGATCCCAGGATGACCAGAGGACTGTGATGTGTGGGCCCAATAGATCAGCTGATCGTGGACAGCAAACGGAACGTACAGACGCCCAGCTGGACACTGAGGGGGAACGGGCTCTGCACGTGACGCCCGCTCAATGTCCACGTCCAGCTCCCACCAAACAAGAGGCTGGGAGTGGGATCCATGGACCGCTCCTCTGTGTCATACAGCCGGGACAGTGAGTCTGCCTTAACGTTCTGGGAGCCTGGTCTGTAAGAGAGGGTGAACACAAAAATGGGTGAAAAACATGGCCCACCTTGCCTGTCGAGGATTCATTCTCCTCGCCGCCCGGCTGTACTCCAGATTGCGGTGGTCAGTCCAGATGAGAAAGGGGTGTTTAGCGCCCTCAAGCCAATGTCTCCACACCTTCAAAGCCTTGACAGCCAACAGCTCTCAGTCCCACACATCATAGTTTCGCTCAGCCGGGCTGAGCTTCTTAGAGAGGAAGGCACAGGAGCGGAGTTTCGGTGGCGTACCCGAGCGCTGAGAGAGCACAGATCCTATCCCAGCCTCTGAGGTGTCCACCTCCACTATGAACAACAAAGAGGGATCCGGATGGGCCAACACAGGAGCAGAGGTAAACAGAGCTTTCAGGTGCCTAAAAGCCCCATCCGTCTCAGCTGACCACTGCAAGCGCACCCGGGCCCCCCTTCAGCAGTGAGGTAATGGGAGCAGCTACCTGACCAAAACCCCGGATAAACCTCCGGTAGTAGTTGGCAAACCCTAAGAATCGCTGCACACCCTTCACCATGGTGGGAGTCTGCCAATTACGCACGGCTGCAATGCGGTCCCTCTTCATCTCCACACCTGACGTGGAAATGCGATGCCCTAGGAAGGAGACCGACTGTTGGAAGAACAAGCATTTCTCAGCCTTGACGTACAGGTCATGCTCCAACAGGTGACCAAGCACTTTGCGCACCAGGGACACTTGCTCGGTGCGTGTAGCGGAGTATATCAGAATGTCATCAATATACACCACTACACCCTGCCCGTGCAGGTCCCTGAAAATCTCATCTACAAAGGATTGGAAGACTGATGGAGCATTCGGCAAACCGTACGGCATGACGAGGTACTCATAATGCCCTGAGGGGGTAGTAAATGCAGTCTTCCACTCGTCTCTCTCTTGGATACGCACCAGGTTGTACGCACCCATAAGAGGTTGCGGGTAACTCTCACCGTGATTTGATTTAGACCTCGATAATCAATGCATGGGCGCAGACCTCCATCCTTCTTCACAAAAAAATTATCTTGAGGAGACGGACCGAAGGACCGAATGTACCCCTGACGCAGGGATTCGGAGACATGTCTCCATAGCCACCATCTCCGCTTGCGACATGGGATAGACGTGACTCCTGGGAAGTGCAGCGTCTACCAGGAGATCTATCGCACAATCCCCCCGTCGATGGGGTGGTAATTGAGCCGCCTTTTTACAGAAGGCGAGAGCCAAATCGGCATATTCTGGGGGAATGCGCACGGTGGAGACCTGTTCTGGACTTTCCACCGTAGTGGCGCCAAAACAAACCCCTAAACACCTGCCTGAGCACTCTTGCGACCACCTCGTGAGAGCCCTCTGTGGCCAAGAAACAGTGGGTTTATGATAAGATATCCCGTGGTGCTAGGCCTACCCAGGTTACACAGGAGAGTCAATAAGAAAAAGACTAACCTTTTCCGCGTGACCCCCCTGCGTCACCATACTCAAAGGAGCGGTGGCCTCCCTGATAAGCGCTGACCCTAATGGGCGACGATAAGGCGTGAACGGGGAAAGGCACATCCACAGGGACTATACGGGTCCCTAAACTATGAGCTAACACTATCAATGAAATTCCCAGCCGCGCCTGAATCTACTAGCGCCTAATGCTGGGAATGAGGGGAAAATTCAGGAAAAGTGACAGACACATATGTGCGACAGAGTGCTCTGGGTGAGAATGGTGCTGACTCACCTGGGGTGACGCAAGAGCACCCTGCCTGCTGCCTCGATTCCCAGAGGGACCAACCCGACACCGACCAGCAGTGTGCCCTCTGCGGCCACAGATGGTGCACGAGTGGGAACCCCCTCTGTTCTCCCTGCGCACCGTCCCTCCCAGCTCCATGGGTATCGGAGAGGGGGTGTGGGAGGATGGAACCACCAGACCCTGATCTGGACATCCGCAAGTAGCCAGCAGGTTTTCCAGCTGGATGGACAGGTCCACCAGCTGGTCGAAGGTGAGGGTGGTGTCTCTGCAGGCCAGCTGCTGACGGACGTCCTCGCGCAGACTGCAGCGGTAATGGTCGATCAGGGCCCTGTTGTTGCATCCCGCGCCAGCAGCCAGGGTACGAAACTCCAGGGCAAACTCCTGGGCGCTCCTCGTCTCCAGCCTCAGATGATAGAGATGCTCATCCACCGCTCTGCCCTTGGGTGGGTGGTCGAAGACTTCCCGGAAACGGCGGGTGAACTTCTCAAAATGGTCCAACGCCACATCTTCCCCTCCACACACGGCGCTGGCCCACTCTAGTGGTCTCCAGGTGAGGCACAAGATGAGGGCGAAACCCTTCTCAGGCGCAGGAGAAGCAGGAGAATCAAACTTGATTCAAACTTGATTCCAAAACCAAAGTACATAATAAAATAAACATGAGTAAAAGAACCCGTCGCACACCAATCACGAGCATAATATTAAACAATCTGACAAGGACGTGAGGTAAAACAGAGGGTTAAATACGCAACAATTAATGAATGGGATTGGAACCAGGTGTGTAAGAAGACAAGACCAAACCAATGGAAAATGAAACATGGATCAATGATGGCTAGAAGACCAGTGATGTCGACCGCCGAGCACCGCCCAAACATGGAGAGGCATCGACTTCGGCAGAAGTCTTGACACAGGTCATCTGCCAGGAGTAGGCATTTAACCTCTGAATTGTGGAGACTAACACCAGGGGCTGAGGATCTTCCTAGAATAGTGGGCAATTCGTTGATGTAAATATTGAAGAGTGCAGGGCTCAGATTACAACCCTGGCGAAGGCCCCACCCCTGGTTAAAGAATGTTTTCTTGCCAATTTTGATGGTACACATATTGCCAGTTTAAATCAAATCAAATTTGTCACATACACATGGTTAGCAGATGTTAATGCGAGTTAATGCTTGTGCTTCTAGTTCCGACCATGCAGTAATATCTAACAAGTAATCTAACAATTTCACAACAACTACCTTATACACACACAAGTGTAAAGGCATGAATAAGAATATGTACATAAAATATATGAATGAGCGATGGCCAAACGGCATTGGCAAGTTTCAGTAGATGGTATAGAGTACAGTATATACATATGAGATGAGTAATGTAGGGTATGTAAACATTATATAAAGTGGCATTGTTACAAGTGGCTAGTGATACATTTATTAAATCCAATGTTTAATTATTAAAGTGGCTAGAGATTTGATTCAGTATGTTGGCAGCAGCCACTCAATGTTAGTGATGGCTGTTTAACAGTCTGATGACCTTGCGATAGAAGCAGTATACATTGATTTAATAAGTAATATGTTTTACCCACTACACCCCTTTCAATAACATTGTAAAACAGTCCTGTATGCCAAATACAATTGTTATTATTTTGGTGGACAATACAATGGCTTTTACTCATTTATAATATGACAGAAAACATTCCCCTGGTTACTATTCACACAAATACCTCTGTAGTTGTTTGGTTCAAATTTGTCTGTTCTTTAAAAAAAAAAAAAAAAAAAAAATGACCTGAAACATGACCGAATACAAACAGTGTAGTTATTCCCTCCGCAAGGCAATCAAACAAGCTAAGCATCAGTATAGAGACAAAGTAGAGTCGCAAGTGAACGGCTCAGACACAAGAGGTGTGGCAGGGTCTACAGTCAATCACGGATTACGAAAAGAAAACCAGGATGTCTTGCTCCCAGACAGACTAAACAACTTCGCTGCTCTTTGTGAGGACAATACAGTGACACTGACACGGCCCGCTACCAAAACCTGCGGACTCTCCTTCCCGCACCCTGTCAGGCAAAAGCCATCCTGCACCCTGTCAGGCAAAAGCCATCCTGCACCCTGTCAGGCAAAAGCCATCCTGCTCTGTGTCAAGATAAAACCATCCTACACCCTGTCAGGCTAAAGCCATCCTGCACCCTGTCAGGCTAAAGCCATCCTGCACCCTGTCAGGCTAAAGCCATCCACCCCCCTGTCAGGCTAAATCCATCCTACACCCTGTCAGGCTAAAGCCTTCCTGCCCCCTGTCAGTCTAAAGCAATCTTTATTAAAAAATATATCTTACTGTCTCACTCACTCATTGAACCAGTCCCTCTCTCAATCACTTTCTCCTTCTCACTTGGTCTCCCCCCCCCCCCCCCCTCTTTCTCTTTGAAAAGGTAAGAGTTCTTGCTGAGGTCAGACAGCAGGACACCATGTGTTTGAATGGATTTGCATGCCTTATGAGCGCTTGAACAGGTGTTAATTGTTCCTCTGAAAGGTTACATGACCAGGCATCAATCTTGCACCCCGTCAGGCTAAAGCCATCCTGCACCCCGTCAGGCTAAAGCCATCTTTATAAAAAATAAAAATCTATTACTTTGACTCCCTCTCTCACTCACAAGCTAAAGCCATCCTGCACCCTGTCAGGCAAAAGCCATCCTGCACCCTGTCAGGCAAAAGCCATCCTGCACCCTGTCAGGCAAAAGCCATCCTGCACCCTGTCAGGCAAAAGCCTCCTGCACCCTGTCAGGCAAAAGCCATCCTGCACCCTGTCAGGCAAAAGCCATCCTGCACCCTGTCAGGCAAAAGCCATCCTGCACCCTGTCAGGCAAAAGCCATCCTGCACCCTGTCCTGTCAGGCAAAAGCCATCCTGCACCCTGTCAGGCAAAAGCCATCCTGCACCCTGTCAGGCAAAAGCCATCCTGCACCCTGTCAGGCAAAAGCCATCCTGCACCCTGTCAGGCAAAAGCCATCCTGCACCCTGTCAGGCAAAAGCCATCCTGCACCCTGTCAGGCAAAAGCCATCCTGCACCCTGTCAGGCAAAAGCCATCCTGCACCCTGTCAGGCAAAAGCCATCCTGCACCCTGTCAGGCAAAAGCCATCCTGCACCCTGTCAGGCTAAAGCCATCCTGCACCCTGTCAGGCTAAAGCCATCCTGCACCCTGTCAGGCTAAAGCCATCCTGCACCCTGTCAGGCTAAAGCAATCTTTATTTAAAAAAATATATCTTACTTTGTCTCACTCCCTCACTCATTGAACCAGTCCTTCTTTCTCACTCGCTCTATCACTTTGTCTCCTTACTTAGTCCCCCCCCCTCTTTCTCTTTTAAAAGGTAAGAGTTCTTGCTGAGGTCAGACAGCAGGCCACCATGTGTTTGAATGGATTTGAATGCCTTATGAGCGCTTGAACAGGTGTTAATTGTTCCTCTGAAAGGTTACATGACCAGGCTAAAGCCATCCTGCACCCACCCTGCCAGGCTAAAGCCATCCTGCACCCACCCTGCCAGGCTAAAGCCATCCTGCACCCACCCTGCCAGGCTAAAGCCATCCTGCACCCACCCTGCCAGGCTAAAGCCATCCTGCACCCACCCTGCCAGGCTAAAGCCATCCTGCACCCACCCTGCCAGGCTAAAGCCATCCTGCACCCACCCTGCCAGGCTAAAGCCATCCTGCACCCACCCTGCCAGGCTAAAGCCATCCTGCACCCACCCTGCCAGGCTAAAGCCATCCTGCACCCACCCTGCCAGGCTGAAGCCATGTACTCGCTGCTTAAAGTCACTTTCTACAATATTGCTAGAGAGGTTGGCCCATTGCTCAATCAAGATGTGACAAGGTATAGCAGGAAGAGAAACACTGGCTCAGCCAATAGCAGAATGAAGGGAGCAAACAATGGATTATTTATTCGATACTGGGATAAAGTAGTGTTCATTCATCGCCATTGACAGCTTCTACAGGCGGTATCAAATTCTAGAGTAAAGAAAAAGCAAAACACACAACCCTCTGCCATCTCATTGGTCCATTCTGCTCTCTCCTGCCATCAGATTGATCCAGCCTGCACTCCCCTGTCTCTGACTGGATCAACCATACACCCATCCTGACCCTGGTCGAGGTGTGGACAGGGGAGAGATAAGGACTCAGCCCTACACTCCTGAACTGTCTCCTCACCTTGTTTCCTTTCCTTCCTGGCCACTGGTGGTCAAGGAGATAAGTTGACAGGGGCTATGTGATGGATGTACTGAATATATATTCAAGCAGCTCTCACAGTCTCACATCAGAACTATACGTACATCCATGTTTTTCAAACATCAAATTCTGAAGTGTCTAAGGTTAAGTTCAGGCATTTAACTTAAAGGGTTAAGGTTAATTCAAAGAACTTTCAATCGCCGGATTCGAGTTGCAAGCTTTGGAATCAGAGGCAGATGCTTACGCCCATCCCCGTCCACAATTCCCTAGCAAAACCAAAACCTATTTGAGGGTAACAGTGGTCACTGTTGTCCCTAGTGGCCAGTTTCCGTGGCCTCTCCCAATGTCCTCAGACAGACTTCAAATAATGACTTGTACCACAGGTGACCTGGCTGATATATTACCATAGAACTTTCTGCTGACATCGGCACGGATCTACAAACAATAGCCCTAACAAATACAAGATGAAGTCTATCCTTCTCTTTGAAATTAAATCCTAAACCTGTTTAAACAGCTCTGAGGTAATAAGCTCTCGTTTTCTCCGCTACATTCCTCCACTATGCCAACCGATGTTAAATGAATCTCTAAATCTCGCCATGTCCCTAAAAAGATTAGCATTCAATTTTCCTGGCTGTACGTCCTCCCACTGCCTGCTCCAGACCATAATATTCCTCTGACCACAGCTCTGGGTGAACATCCTAGCTTTCCCAGTGTTTATAGGTCTCACTGTACTCTGGCCGCCATGGCTCATTATCCTCAGTGGTTAAGTTCTCAGCATAATTCACATCCTCCAAAATCCCAAAGACGGAGAGTTGGCAGCAGCAGTAGCTGCAGCAGCTGGATATAACAGACTCTGGCCACACTGGTGGCAACAGTGGCTGTCCTGACTCTTGACCACAACGAGGTCAGGGCCATAGACATAGGTAGATATCACATTTTTGTATCTGTCTCATTGTGGCATTTTGAAGGTGATCATTTTCTTATTTTCTTATTCTTCTACTTCTATGAGTTGGTAAACAAACTGAAAGGGTGCATACTGCCACCTGGAGTAAGTTGTTTGAACATGTATAAAGCCAAGGTTGGCGATTTGGTGCTACCTGCGGTTATTGAATGTTTGCTCAAGTATAATTCATTGGCTGATCCTTTCTGATGACCTGGAGGGAATTACAGTGCATTCAGAAAGTATTCAGACCTCTTGACTTTTTCCATATTTTATTAAAATAGATTAAATAAAACAAATTCCTCAGTCTACACACAATACCCCATAACGACAAAGCGAAAACAGGTTTTTAGAAATGTTGCAAATGTATTAAATTAAACACAGAAATACCGTATTTACATAAGCATTCAGACCCTTTGTTATGAGACTCGAAATTGAGCTCAGGTGCATCCTGTTTCCATTGATCATCCTTGAGATGTTTCTTCAACTTCATTTGAGTCCGCCTGTGGTAAATTGAACTAATTGGACATGATTTGGAACACTTGTCTATATAAGGTCCCACAGTTGACCGTGCATGTCAGAGCAAAAACCAAGCCACGAGGTCGAAGGAATTGTCCGTAGATCTCAGAGACAGGATTGTGTCGAGACAAAGATGTGGAGAAGGGTACCAAAACATTTCTGCAGCATTGAAGGTCCCCAAGAAGACAGTGGCCTCCATCACGCTTAAATGGAAGAAGTTTGGAACCACCAAAACTCTTCCTAGAGCTGACCTTGGTCAGGGAGATGACCAAGAACCCGATGGTCACTAATAGAGATCCAGAGTTTCTCTGTTGATGTGGAGAACCTTCCAGAAGGACAACCATCTCTGCAGCACTCCACCAATCATTCTTTAATGGTAGGGTGGCCAGACAGAAGCCAAAAGGCACCTAAAGGACTCTCAGACCATGAGAAACAAGATTGCTGTTTTTTTTAGGGACTGGGAGAATCGTTTGGATCAAGGGAAAGATGAACGGAGCAAATTACAGAGAGGTCATTGATGAATCTTCTCAAGAGTGCCCAGGACCTCATACTGGGGTGAAGGTTAACCTTCCAACAGGACAATGACCCTAAACAGAGAGCCAAGACAAACGCAGGAGTGGTTTCGGCCAGAGGCCGGACTTGAACCCAATCAAACATCTCCGGAGAGACCTGAAAATAGCTGTGCAGCGACACTTCCCATCCAACCTGACAGAGCTTGAGAGGATCTGCAGAGAAGAATGTGAGAAACTCCCCAAATACAGGTGTGCCAAGCATGTAGTGTCATACCCAAGAAGACTCAAGGTTCTAATCTCTGCCAAAGGTGTTTCAACAAAGTACTGAGTAAAGGGTCTGAATACTTATGTTAATGTCATTAAGGTTTTTATTTTTATATTTTAACAAAATTGTATAAAAACCTGTTTTGCGTTGTCATTATGGGGTATATTGATGAGGGAAAAAAATGATTGAATCCATTTCAGAATATGGCTGTAACATATACAAAATGTGGAAAAAGTCAAGGGATCTGAATACTTTTTGAATGCACTGTACATGCTTTAAATCATTTAAAATTCCTGCAAACCAGACAGCACCATTTGTTTTTGTAGTTTTTGGATAGCCAGGGACACTCCAACATTCAGACATCATTTACAAACAAAGCATTTGTGTTTAGTCTGCCAGATTAACGCCAGTAGGGATGAACACACTTTCTCTTGAAAAGTGGTTGGATTGGATCATTTCTGTCCTGCATGCATTTGGGGGGGGGGGGGGGGTCAGGGGAAATGTATAGAGTAAACAGTACATATTTTCTTTTCGAATGTAGTGAAGTAAACAGCAAAGTTGACAAAAATAAAAAATAGTAAAGTACCCTATATTTTTTTTATATATTTGTTTTATTTCACCTTTATTTAACCAGGTAGGCTAGTTGAGAACACCTTTATTTAACCAGGTAGGCTAGTTGAGAACACCTTTATTTAACCAGGTAGGCTAGTTGAGAACACCTTTATTTAACCAGGTAGGCTAGTTGAGAACACCTTTATTTAACCAGGTAGGCTAGTTGAGAACACCTTTATGTAACCAGGTAGGCTAGTTGAGAACACCTTTATTTAACCAGGTAGGCCAGTTGAGTACACCTTTATTTAACCAGGTAGGCTAGTTGAGTACACCTTTATTTAACCAGGTAGGCCAGTTGAGTACAAGTTCTCATTTACAACTGCGACCTGGCCAAGATAAAGCAAAGCAGGTCGTCATAAAACAATACAGAGTTAAAGTATGGTGATGAGGTAGTTGGATGGGCTATTTACAGATGGGCTATGTACTGGTGCAGTGATCTGTGAGCTGCTTTGACAGCTGGTGCTTAAAGTTAGTGAGGGAGATATGTCTCCAGCTTCAGTGATTTTTGCAACTCGTTCCAGTCATTGAAACTTAGTACTTCAAAATAGTTTAAATTAGTTACTTTACACCACTGCGTATGGGTGGTCCTAGCTGGAATCGAATCCATGACACTTGGCATTGCAAGACCCATGCTTTGCCAAGCCAAATAGGAACCACTGCAGTTTGTATAGCATTTTTCTTTCAAGTCTCAGACAAACTACATTATAGCCACTTGAGAAAGTGATCTAGCCTCTGACACTCTGTCCCTGTGTCTATGGCAATTATTATTACAATATGATCTATTTTATTCTGTGTTGCGAGTGTACTGAGCTGTGAGTATGGACACGTCTCTGCCATCTTCTCAACACGACCACGGCTCTTTTTCCCACAATGCTTCTTACAAAGCGGTGGCATTCTCCTGTAACTTGTCCCTGAGTTCAGCTTAGAAAAGAATAGGGAAGGGAACGCACACACGCTGGCGTGCATACACCCACACATGTACGCATGTAAGCAGGCACGCACACAAGCACAAACACTCACACGGTAAAGCAGGTATATGAGCAGTGCGGCAGGCAGAGCGCTGGGAGTGAAAGGGCTCTGTAATTGAATTGATGTCCACACCAATCCTCCGCCAACGGCAGAGTTTAGGGTCGGGGTAGGACAGCGAGACGAACCATTACATTCCACTGAGAGAGTGCAGTGACCCCTCTTGGGGACAGGCTTACCTTGACACACAAATGAAGGGCTCTCTCAACTACAGCCTTAATGGATTGGTGATACTTTTCAGATAGTTCCTGGTGTATATTCCCTCTCCAATGTCATGGACTCAACCCTCTGTGTGATGGTGTTAAGCATTGTAATAAGATTATGGAACAGCTAACAAGATGGAGTGGAAACACACACGCGCTTTCCCACACACACACTTGTGTATAATGTCCATAACTCAGGCTACCTTAGGTACTAAGATCAGAATTACAGTAGCCTATTTCTGTAACATTAAAAAAACAGAACAATCCCAACATTCCTGTCATTATTAGTCATCTCTGTCTTTTGGGTTTCCCACAGTTTCCACCCAGAAGCCTTATTACTGTCACTCCGTACTGAGATTGTTGTGGAAGGGTTTTTTCAGGGGCTCACAAGAAAGAGCGAGAGAGAAGAAAGAGCGAGAGAGAAAGAAAGAGCGAGAGAGAAAGAAAAGAGCGAGAGAGAAAGAAGAGCGAGAGAGAAAGAGCGAGAGAGAAAGAAAGAGCGAGAGAAGAAAGCGAGAGAGAAAGAAAGAGCGAGAGAGAAGAAAGAGCGAGAGAGAAAGAAAGAGCGAGAGAGAAAGAAAGAGCGAGAGAGAAAGAAAGAGCGAGAGAGAAAGAAAGAGCGAGAGAGAAAGAAAGAGCGAGAGAGAAAGAAAGAGCGAGAGAGAAAGAAAGAGCTATCTGTCTCCTCACTTCACGTCCTTAGGAATGCAGTAATTTGTTTATGTATTATTTCTTACATTGTTAGCCCATAAAATCTTAAGTGTTATTGCTTACAGCCGGGAATAACTGTTGGATATAAGAGCGACGTCAACTTACCAACATTACAGGAACACGACTTTCCCGAAGAGGATCCTTTGTTCGGACCTCCACCCTGGACATTGGATCTAATCCCAGAGGCCGACCACAAACAATGTCGTTGCCACAGGAGAGGCAGATGGAGTGGCCTCCTGGTCAGACTTAGGTGAGCACACCATCCATCGCTTCAGATCATATTACTCACCAATGTCCAGTCTCTAGACAACAAGGTGGACGAAATTAGGGCACGAGTTGCCTTCCAGAGAGACAGAGATCGTAACATTCTGTTTCAAAGCCACTGGGTTTCTTCAGCAGATACCTCGACTGCCCTGAGAGAACTTCACTGGACTCTATGTAAACTGGAAACCATATATCCTGAGGCTGCATGTATTGTAGCGGGGGATTTAAACAAAGCTAATTTGAGAACAAGACTACCTAAATTCTACCAGCACATTGACTGCTGTACCCGCTTGAGCAAAACATTGGACCACAGCTACTCTAACTCCCACAATGCATACAAGGCCCTCCCCCACCCTCCCTTCGGCAAATCTGACCATGAATCCATCTTGTTGCTCCCCTCCTATTGGCATAAACTAAAACAAGACGCACCCGTGCTTAGGTCCATCCAAAACTGGTCTGACGAATCGGATTCCACGCTTCAAGATTGCTTTGATCACGTGGACTGGGATATGTTTCGGGTAGCCACAGACAATAACATCGACATATATGCTGACTCTGAGTGAGTTTATTAGGAAGTGCATTGGAGATGTTGTACCCACTGTGGAAAAATTGCAGAAACCGTGGATAAATAGCAGCATTTGCGCAAAACTGACAGCGCAAATCACCGCATTTAGTCATGGCAAGGTGACAGGAAACATGACCTAAAACAAACAGTGTAGCTATTCCCTCCGCAAGGCAATCAAACAAGCAAAGCGTCAGTATAGATACAAATTAGATTTGCAATTCAACGGCTCAAACATAAGCAGGGTCTAAGGAAATCTCGCTCCCAGACAAATTCAACTTCTTTGTGACCTCTGAGGACAATATAGTGCCACTGACACAGTCTGCTACCAAAGCCTGTGGGCTCTCCTACCTGGCCAACGCGAGACGACATCCCTAGCGGTGTCCTCAGAGCACGCGCAGACCAGCTGGCTGGTGTGTATACGGACATATTCAATCAATCAATCACTATCCAAGTCTGCCTTCCCCACATGCTTCAAGATTGTTCCTGTTCCCAAGAAGGCAAAGATAAATGAACTAAATTACTATCCCCTCGTAGCACTCACTTCTGTCATCATGAAGTGCTTTGAGAGACTAGTCAAGGAACACATCACCTCCACCCTACCTGAAACCCTAGACCCACTCCAATTAGCTTACCGCCCCAATAAGTTCACAGTCGATGCAATCGCCATCACACTGCCCTATCCCATCTGGACAAGAGGAATACCTATGTAAGAATGCTGTTAATTGACTACAGCGCAGCATTCAACACCATAGTACCCTCCAAACTCATCATTAAGCTTGAGACCCTGTGTCTCGACCCTGCCCTGTGCAACTGGGTCCTGGACTTTCTGACAGGTAGGAAACAACATCTCCACCCCGCTGATCTTCAACACTGGGACCCTACAAGGGTACATTTACAGCCCTCTCCTGTTCTCCCTCTTCACCCATGACTGCATGGCCATGCACACCTCCAACTCAATCATCAAGTTTGCAGACGACACAACAGTAGTGGGCTTGATTACCAACAACGAGACAACCTACAGGGAAGAGGTGTGGACCCTCGGAGTGTGGTGTCAGGAAAATAACCTCTCACTCAACATCAACAAAACAGAGGAGATGATCGTGGACTTCAGGAAACAGCAGAGGGAGCACCACCCTATTCAAATCGACGGAACAGTAGTGGAGAAGGTGGAATGTTTTAAGTTCCTCTGCGTACACATCACGGACAAACTGAAATGATCCACCCACACAGACAGCATGGTGAAGAAGGCGCAAGAGCACCTCTTCAACCTCAGGAAGCTGAAGAAATTTGGCTTGTCACCTAAAACCCACAAACTTTCACAGATGCACAATCGAGAGCATCTCCGCCTGGTACGGCAACTGCACCGCCCTCAATCGCAAGGCTCTCCAGAGGGTAGTGTGGTCTGCACAACGCATCACCGGGAGCAAACTACCTGCCCTCCAGGACACCTACAGCACCCGATGTCACAGAAAGGCTAAAAAGATCATCAAGGACAACAATCACCTGAGCCACTGCCTGTTCACCCCGCTATCATCCAGAAGGCGAGGTCAGTACAGGTGCATCAAAGCTGGGACCGAGAGACTGAAAAACAGCTTCTATCTAAAGGCCATCAGACTGTTAAACAGCCACCACTAACAGAGAAGCTGCTGCCAACATAGACTCAAATCACTGGCCACTTTAATAAATGGATTTAATAAAAGGTATCACTAGTCACTTTAAACAATGCCACTTTAATGTTTACATATCCTTCATTACCCAGCTCATATGTACAGGGTATATACTGTATTTTATACCATATATTGCATCTTGCCAATGCCGCACGGCCATCACGCAACCATAAATGTATATGTACGGTACATACTCTTATTCCATCCCCTTACATTGTGTGCATAAGGTAGTCGTTGTGAATTTGTTAGATATTACTGCTCTGCCGGAACTAGAAGCACAAGCATTTCGCTACACTCGCATTAACATCTCCTAACTATGTGTATGTGACCAATAACATTGGATTTGATGTGTGGGACTAAATCAACATTTTGGAATGAAAACTGAATATTAATTGCATCACTTATATCTCTGATCAACCATGTCACCCGGACTACAAGAGGCTATGAACTGAACTTTGACCTAAACTAACTAAAACACCAGTTGTTGTGGTAGAATGACCACTTTCCTATCCAATAAGTATTTACAGAGTCCTCACATGTCTAATAACTACTGCCAGCTCAACACTGATGTAATGACCCTCAGCACTGGAACCATCACACCTCAACACTCTGATGTAATGACCCTCAGCACCATTGAGTCAGTCACTATAATAACCGATACTCCACTCTTTGTACCTTTTGTGGTGGAGCATCACTCGTGACTCGTGTATGTGTGTGTGTGTGCTCTGCAGCACATACATGTTTTATGCACCAATACAATTTAATATGGTTTAATCTCAGCCGTTCCATAGGGAATTCAACATATAATTCAACTTTATGGAACTGCCCTGCAGCTCATACTTAGAAGCATAGTGTCTCACATACACACACCACACACACACACAGCTACCCATGTCCAAGTATCATTGGATTGTCACAGGCCAGCTCATAGCCTGTGGCAAAAATGAGGGGACGCGAACAGGTATAGGCCAATTAACAAAACTATTAACTTTAAACTAAGAAAAAGGAATGAAGTGTGGAAGTATCATAATGTAAGGTGTATGTAAAGTGCATGGATGTGTGAATCTGTGTGTGAATGACTGAGTGAAAACTATGCAAAACTACAACAGAACAAACAAAACAGGTTCATACCTGGAGGAGCAGAGAGAGAGAGAGGTGATTAGTGACAGTTTAAATACTCTGATCCCAGGTGACTCCAATCACTAACGACCCTCCTCTGCCTGCAGGAGGAACCGCCCCTGCAATGCAGAGAAGGAGCTGTGACAGGATACATAATCAAATCATTATATAACGTGTGATTTAAAATTCAACACCTAAAAATAAATATTGATAAATCCTGAGAACACAGCACCACATAATTGAAAAAGCAACATCCATGTGTAATCCTCTCATCTGTCTTTTCTATTATATAGGTGTGGACTGTTCTTTTGATTTGACTGTCCTGGTATTATTCTCAGATCAGAATGCACTAACATCCCAGTTATTAGGAATGATCCAGAAGAATGGTTCACATTAGTTTGTATCTCTCCATTTCACTTTTGATCAAAACTCATGCATCATGCTTACCTATCTGCAACATTAGTTAATTGGGAAGGGAACATCTACACTGAGTGTACAAAACATTAGGAACCCCTCCTCTTTCCATGACATAGACTGACCAGGTGAAAGCTAGTGATCCCTTATTGATGTCATCTGTTAAATTCAAATCAATCAGTGTAGATGAATGGGAGGAGACAGGTTAAAGAATGATTTTTAAGCCTTGAGACAACTGAGACATTGATTGTGTATGTGTGCCATTCAGAGGGTGAAAGGGCAAGACAAAATATTTAAGTGCCTTTGAATGTGGTATCGTAGTAGGTGCCAGGTGCACCGGTTTGGGTCAAGAACTACAACGCTGCTGGGTTTTTCATGCTCAACAGTTTCCTGTGTGTATCAAAAATGGTCCACCACCCAAAGGACATCCAGCTAGCTTGACACAACTGTGAGAAGAATTGGAGTCAACTTGGGCCAGAAATCCTGTAGAAAGCTTTCGACACCTTGTAGAGTCCATCCCCAAACGAATTAAGGCAGTTCTGAAGGGGAAAAAGGAAATTGTTCTTAACATTTTGTACAGTCAGTGTATGCATGAGTAAGCATATTAGTATGATTCTTACCATGTGAAGTGTTCTGAGCTCTTGGAGAAGTGCAATATAAATGTTCTGTAAATCCATTATTATGACAATTCTCACTGGAGTTTGAAGTGAAAAGCATTGTATTCTGATCTACAATGCCACTTTGATACTGTATTACTGGGTTGAAGGCCTAAAGTTATCGCCTAGCTTTTCCCCAAGGTGATCATCTGTAAATAGCGTTGCGTACTTCAGGCCAAAGACGCACACATTTTCACACAAGGGAGGTGAAATATACACACACTCCCAGCCAGCCGCTATAACACTGGAGGAGCCCTCCTCCCCACCTACTCCCAACCCTTGTCTGGGGGAGGGGTACGAATAAGTTAACCCAGTCTGAGACTAGGGGGAATCAGCTACCACATACATAAACAGGGAGGTATTCGAGAACCATGCAGCCAATACTGGGTTTGATGGGGTAAATGTATTCCACCTTAATTGAAAGTGTAAACTTTCCCTCCTTCTTTTCTGGGTCCATCTCTGTTTGGAAGGTGTTTCTCTCATTCTCTGTCTCCGTAATGCAACACAACAGACCATAACCTGATCACCATTAGAAAGTGACCAGTACTATTCAGCATAGTGTCTTGGGAGGTCAGCATAGTACTGTGTGTTTCTACAG
This sequence comes from Oncorhynchus kisutch, assembly GCF_002021735.2. Classification (NCBI taxonomy): domain Eukaryota; kingdom Metazoa; phylum Chordata; class Actinopteri; order Salmoniformes; family Salmonidae; genus Oncorhynchus; species Oncorhynchus kisutch. Next base: position 25,842,193 of record NC_034188.2, read on the forward strand.
GGGTTGTTAAACAGGCATAAAGCAATCATCCTTTTTTCAGGCAACTTTATTTCCCTAGCAACAGAAGTGTTTTCTTCCCTCAGTGTAACCTCAGCTCAGTCCATCTGCGTCCCATGCCACACACACACACACGCACACAAATGTGCATACATGCGAACGCACACACACACACACAGACACAAACACACAACGCTCCAGTTCTTAGTACTGCCAGTACTCTTGCTCACACCCCTGCGTGTCCCCTTGGTCCAGCAAAGTCTGTCTCTCACACATGACCACACCACTCCTAAATACTCTCTCATGCACTCTCTCCTTTTATCTTTCCCTCTCATTCTCTCTATCCCTCTTCTCCCCTCTCTGTTAGTGTTGCTGGGACCTCCTGGTGTTATTGGACTGTTTTAACCTGCATGCTTCCACATTGGCCTAAATATGTCTCATCCTATTCATTTCTCTCTCTCTCTCTCTCTCTCTCTCTCTCTCTCTCTCTCTCTCTCTCTCTCTCTCTCTCTCTCTCTCTCTCGTATGCTTGACCTACAGAAGGCTTTTGGTACAGTTAACCACTGTCTCCTAATCGCTAAATTGGAGGCACTGGGGTTAAGCAGTATCCCTCTAGGCTGGGTAAAGTCCTATTTATCAGGAAGTGAGCAAGTAGTAGAGGTTAATGGTTCACTGTCTCGGGTAAATCCAATGAGTTGTGGCGTTCCGCAGGGGAGCGTGCTTGGGCTGTTTTTATTGTATATTAACGATATGAAAGATGCTTGTTCTTGCCGTCTTTTCCTTTATGCGGATGACTCTACGCTTCTGGTGTCTCACAAAAGTAAAACTATGTTGGAGAATATACTTAGCACAGAGCTTACTAACATTAGCAAATGGCTTGGAGATAATAAGCTATCTCTGCACTTAGGGAAAACTGAAGCAATTATTTTTGGATCCAGACCTAAATTGTTTAGGTTGTCTGACATCAGAGTGGAGTTAGGGGGTGAGGTGCTGACTACTAACACCTCTGTTAGCTACTTGGGATGTATCCTTGATGGAAGCTTGGGAGGTGTGAGCATGTCCAACAAGGTGCTAGGGAAGGTTAATGCCAGGACTAAGTTTTTGGCTAGAAAGTCCAAGCTGCTTGATAAGGACTCCATGAAAGTGCTAGCTATTGCCCTCATTCAATGCCATTTTGACTATGCTAGTACTTCCTGGTTTGGGGGTTTATCTAAACTTATGAAGGGAAAGCTCCAGATAGCCCAGAATAAGCTGATTAGGGTAGTATTGAAGGTGAGTCCACGTACTCACATAGGCAGGAGCTGCTTTCAGGAACTGAACTGGCTGCCTGTTGAGGCTAGGGTGTCCCAGATTAGACTAGGTTTGATTTACAGGAGTATTTATGGTCCTGTGCCCAGATATCTAAGTGATTACTTTCCTCGTGTTAGGGATGCACACAATCACAGCACCAGATCAGGTGTTGCTGATGTGTGCTTATACAGGTTCAGGAGTAATGCTGGGAAAGGTACTGTCTTGTATACTGGAGCCTCAGAATGGAATGAGTTGCCTCTGCCCATAAAAACAACGTTCTCTCTGGGCAGCTTTAAAAATCAAGTAGAAATATCAAAATATATGATTAATTAAAATGCCTTTATTAGTATGGCATGTTCAACAGAAACAAAGTTTTCTTTAAACCAACGCGTTTCGGCAGCATGGTCTTCGTCAGGGAGGGCCTTTGTCAAGTAAAAATATGTTCGATGTCTTCTGTGTCCATATGAATAACCCCTATGATGTAACTGGAATGATGAGATAGATGTTCTTCTTCTCTGTTGTTGTTTTATTATTTCACTGCCATACTGTGTTGGATCTTGTCTAGCCATCTTGTCTCAAGAGGACCATAATGGAAATAAGTCCCAGACATTATTGTGTGTTATCCTTCATGATTTAACAATGGAAATAAGTCCCAGACATTATTGTGTGTTATCCTTCATGATTTAACAATGGAAATAAGTCCCAGACATTATTGTGTGTTATCCTTCATGATTTAACAATGGAAATAAGTCCCAGACATTATTGTGTGTTATCCTTCATGATTTAACAATGGAAATAAGTCCCAGACATTATTGTGTGTTATCCTTCATGATTTTATTCACATGCATGTATGGCTTTTTCAAGTTTTATGTGTGCTTGTTTTTTTAAATGGTCGAATTAATAAACTAAACTAAACTCAGCAACATAAACTAGCACCAAAACAGTCATGAGTTATAACTTGAATTATAACAAATCAAAGCACATTTTATTTGTCACATACACATTGTTAGCAAATGCGAGTGTAGCAAAAGATTAACTCACTCTGTCCTGAAACCACCCACTGTGTGGTGGTCTGTTTGGATCCTCACTCCCTGGTTGTTCTGGGCTCTTGGCTGTGTGTGTGTGTGTGTGTGTGTGTGTGTGTGTGTGTGTGTGTGTGTGTGTGTGTGTGTGTGTGTGTGTGTGTGTGTGGTGTGTGTGTGTGTGTGTGTGTGTGTGTGTGTGTGTGTGTGTGTGTGTGTGTGTGTGTGTGTGCGGAATGTGCGTGTGCGGAATGTGCGTGTGCGGACTGGGTTTTGGGCTCTACCACAGGCCAAGTCACTGGATTAGGAGGAAGAATTCACCAGCTAAACAAACGTAGGCCACTAGCCAGGGTCTGCCCACTTCACTGGCACTTCCACATTCTCTCTTTCTGACCCTGCATCCCTCCGCCACCGTTCCTCACTCACTTCTTTCTGTTTCTCTCACTGTGAATCCCTCTCTCTCTCCATCTACCTCTGCCTCACGTATTATTATTATTATTATTCTGTCTCTTGTTTTCTCACCATTTTTTAAAATGTAATAGCAAGGAAATATATGATCTGTCTGGTCTACATACTGTAGGGATAAAGTGTATTTATGGTACAGAACATCTCACTATCTCCTAACTCATCCTGTAGGAAGGGGAGAAACGAGTGAGTTCCACCCTCCTCTCATTACCTAACATCAGGAAGACAAAAGGAAAAGAGAAAAGATTTATCTCAGCAACACTAAACATCTTCTTTGTGTCTTTTATTGCCATCCTCTGACAGCCCAGATACAGGCCATCTATTTAACAGGATTAGGTGATAAGACTTCTTCCCACCCGTCCAGGCGCTCTGGGGTTCACAGAAGTCCTCTCCAGTAGCCACTAACCTCTAGCACTACCTCCAGAGCCCTGGGCCAGGAGGGGCAGGGGCGGGGAGCTGATCCCAGCCAGAGGGGCTCAGGGTTGGGTGATTTATCTATAGCTTCAGCCTGGTGGTGTGGGAGTCTCAGAGAAGAGACGGGACCATGTGACCACTAGGGATGATGAGGACAGGGGCCAAGAGCACTGGAGGAGGGAAAGAGAAGACAAAAATATCTGAACATAATGATACTGGATGGATCCACCTCCACAACATTATACAAACATTCTGCCACCGTCGTAAAAAACTAAAACAGTAACCATACAGGACCAAACCATAAAACACAGACAGAAGTTATTATCAATAATCAGCATTTTTTCCATTTGAATTGAGATGGGAGACTCCTGTGACGAGCGATGGTAAACCCTGCCATGATTGGTTTGCATTTGGTCAAACGCAAACCTCCACTATGTTTATTTCCAAAATGTATAGTGTGAATACAATATTTCTGAATTCCTTGAATATACCCTGTTCTATCTATATTCCGTGCAGAACAAAAGGAGCGTGTGTAAACCACCAGCACGCCCCCTCACACTCTCTAACGATGGCATCGCCAGCGCTCCAAAATTAAATGAGAGTCTCAGCACATTGTCTGCCAGCATGCATCTTCTCTGTCCACACAGAGGAGAGATGGAGTTGAGATAACAAGAGAACCAAGACCTTGGAGAAAATTGAAAAATAAGTGTACAACACATGGGGATCTACTCAGTCATCAGGTTTCAGAGGGATCATGTAAAATGGCACAAAAAAAGACATATACAGTGCTAGTTTGACTTTTCAGCCATTTAAAAAAAAGAGAGGGTGAGGGGAAGGGGACTATGTCCAGAGAGCAGTGGATCTCATTGGGTCTAATAGTCCACAGGTTCATCTCCCTCCTCGCTGAGCAAACAGGTGCGGATCATGTTAAATGTTCACAACTGTAGTTATAGTACTTCATTAGTCTGTCTGTCTGTGTGTGTGTGTGTGTGTGTGTGTGTGTGTGTGTGTGTGTGTGTGTGTGTGTGTGTGTGTGTGTGTGTGTGTGTGTGTGTGTGTGTGTGTGTGTGTGTGTGTGTGTGTGAGACAGGATCAACAGCCTAATCTCTATCTGCTGTGGACTGAGGTGACCTCTGAGAACCACAGCTGGCAAGCAGGGCTTAATGTACAGCAACACTACTGTACAGTAAGACCATCTACTGTAGTGCATGATCCAAACACACATGCACACACTAAAACACAAACGGACACACACATGTGTGCAAGCAGGCAGGCTCGCTTCCCTTGCAAAAACACATTAACTGACTAACAGATAGGCAGGCAGACAGATACACACACACACACACACACACACACACACGCAAACATACAGTATGGAAACAACTACTGTACAACAGACTGATAAGGTCTGAACATGTAAACCTACTGTTGAATATATACATTTGAACCATAATATCTACATAAAATAGATTGCTGCTTGATGCACATATGTTGAGATGTACAAGCCCCTTCAGACACATACAGGCATGCTTACACTGTCACGTTCTGACCATAGTTCTTTTGTGTTTTCTTTGTTTTAGTGTTGGTCAGGACGTGAGCTGAGTGGGCATTCTATGTTGCCTGTCTAGTTTTCCCGTTTCTATGTTTGGCCTGATATGGTTCTCAATCAGAGGCAGGTGTTAGTCATTGTCTCTGATTGAGATCCATATTTAGGTAGCCTGTTTTGTGTTGGGTTTTGTGGGTGGTTGCCTTCTGTCTTCGTGTGTCTGCACAAGACAGAACTGTTTCGTTTTTTCACATTTGTTGTTTTGTATTTTGTAGCGTTCATGTTTATCGTCTTTATTAAACATGATGAACACTAACCACGCTGCGCTTTGGTCCGATCCCTGCTACACCTCCTCTTCAGACGAAGAGGAGGAAATCTGCCGTTACATACACAATGACAGCAAGTAGAATTAGTGTCAAAGAGTTCACCTTTAACAACAGAGTCATTGAAACAGTGTCTCCAGCCTGCATGTTTGAATAGGTATAACTACGCTACATGTCTAATGTAAACAACCTTTTTGCTACCATAATGGAATACTCAAATGTACCTGTCTGTCTGGCTGGCTGGCTGTTGTGTTTTTACCTCAGCTTTGCCAAGGTACCCGCTCCGCTCTGCCTCTCTCTGCTCCTCTCTGCCCAGACATGCAATGTAAAGCCATGATGCTACTCCAATAAGATCATCCTACTATCCTTTAACGTCCCTCTAACATCTTACATAACCATAGAAACTGAACACCACAGCTGGCGGCCATGTTGGAAATTACCCATCAGGCCGCTATGTTCCGTTATGTGTCCTTTTACGTTCAGTGGCTCTGTGCTGACTGCTGGAGGTCCACTTGAGTTCCTGGAAATCTGAAAGAGGGGGAAAGGTTGAACCCTCCGCTGGACGACTGTATCTCAGGGAGTGGGGGGGTAACCGTTTGGAGAATTGTGATATTGTACATCTTGAGGAGTCATCGGAATGTTGTCCTCTCTCATTATGTAAGGGAACACAGACACTGAACCACAGCAACAACCTCTCTCATTATGTAAGGGAACACACATCCACACTGAACCACAGCAACAACCTCTCTCATTATGTAAGGGAACACACATCCACACTGAACCACAGCAACAGCCTCTCTCATTATGTAAGGGAACACACATCCACACTGAACCACAGCAACAACCTCTCTCATTATGTAAGGGAACACAGACACTGAACCACAGCAACAACCTCTCTCATTATGTAAGGGAACACACATCCACACTGAACCACAGCAACAACCTCTCTCATTATGTAAGGGAACACACATCCACACTGAACCACAGCAACAGCCTCTCTCATTATGTAAGGGAACACACATCCACACTGAACCACAGCAACAACCTCTCTCATTATGTAAGGGAACACAGACACTGAACCACAGCAACAACCTCTCTCATTATGTAAGGGAACACAGACACTGAACCACAGCAACAACCTCTCTCATTATGTAAGGGAACACACATCCACACTGAACCACAGCAACAACCTCTCTCATTATGTAATGGAACACAGACACTGAACCACAGCAACAACCTCTCTCATTATGTAAGGGAACACAGACACTGAACCACAGCAACAACCTCTCTCATTATGTAAGGGAACACAGACACTGAACCACAGCAACAACCTCTCTCATTATGTAAGGGAACACACATCCACACTGAACCACAGCAACAACCTCTCTCATTATGTAAGGGAACACACATCCACACTGAACCACAGCAACAACCTCTCTCATTATGTAAGGGAACACAGACACTGAACCACAGCAACAGCCTCTCTCATTATGTAAGGGAACACACATCCACACTGAACCACAGCAACAACCTCTCTCATTATGTAAGGGAACACAGACACTGAACCACAGCAACAACCTCTCTCATTATGTAAGGGAACACACATCCACACTGAACCACAGCAACAACCTCTCTCATTATGTAAAGGAACACAGACACTGAACCACAGCAACAACCTCTCTCATTATGTAAGGGAACACACATCCACACTGAACCACAGCAACAACCTCTCTCATTATGTAAGGGAACACAGACACTGAACCACAGCAACAACCTCTCTCATTATGTAAGGGAACACACATCCACACTGAACCACAGCAACAACCTCTCTCATTATGTAAGGGAACACACATCCACACTGAACCACAGCAACAACCTCTCTCATTATGTAAGGGAACACAGACACTGAACCACAGCAACAACCTCTCTCATTATGTAAGGGAACACACATCCACACTGAACCACAGCAACAGCCTCTCTCATTATGTAAGGGAACACAGACACTGAACCACAGCAACAACCTCTCTCATTATGTAAGGGAACACAGACACTGAACCACAGCAACAACCTCTCTCATTATGTAAGGGAACACAGACACTGAACCACAGCAACAACCTCTCTCATTATGTAAGGGAACACAGACACTGAACCACAGCAACAGCCTCTCTCATTATGTAAGGGAACACAGACACTGAACCACAGCAACAACCTCTCTCATTATGTAAGGGAACACACAGACACTGAACCACAGCAACAACCTCTCTCATTATGTAAGGGAACACACATCCACACTGAACCACAGCAACAACCTCTCTCATTATGTAAGGGAACACAGACACCGAACCACAGCAACAACCTCTCTCATTATGTAAGGGAACACACATCCACACTGAACCACAGCAACAACCTCTCTCATTATGTAAGGGAACACAGACACTGAACCATGGCAACAACCTCTCTCATTATGTAAGGGAACACACATCCACACTGAACCACAGCAACAGCCTCTCTCATTATGTAAGGGAACACAGACACTGAACCACAGCAACAACCTCTCTCATTATGTAAGGGAACACAGACACTGAACCACAGCAACAACCTCTCTCATTATGTAAGGGAACACAGACACTGAACCACAGCAACAACCTCTCTCATTATGTAAGGGAACACAGACACTGAACCACAGCAACAGCCTCTCTCATTATGTAAGGGAACACAGACACTGAACCACAGCAACAACCTCTCTCATTATGTAAGGGAACACACATCCACACTGAACCACAGCAACAACCTCTCTCATTATGTAAGGGAACACAGACACCGAACCACAGCAACAACCTCTCTCATTATGTAAGGGAACACACATCCACACTGAACCACAGCAACAACCTCTCTCATTATGTAAAGGAACACAGACACTGAACCACAGCAACAACCTCTCTCATTATGTAAGGGAACACACATCCACACTGAACCACAGCAACAACCTCTCTCATTATGTAAGGGAACACAGACACTGAACCACAGCAACAACCTCTCTCATTATGTAAGGGAACACACATCCACACTGAACCACAGCAACAACCTCTCTCATTATGTAAGGGAACACACATCCACACTGAACCACAGCAACAACCTCTCTCATTATGTAAGGGAACACAGACACTGAACCACAGCAACAACCTCTCTCATTATGTAAGGGAACACACATCCACACTGAACCACAGCAACAGCCTCTCTCATTATGTAAGGGAACACAGACACTGAACCACAGCAACAACCTCTCTCATTATGTAAGGGAACACAGACACTGAACCACAGCAACAACCTCTCTCATTATGTAAGGGAACACAGACACTGAACCACAGCAACAACCTCTCTCATTATGTAAGGGAACACAGACACTGAACCACAGCAACAGCCTCTCTCATTATGTAAGGGAACACAGACACTGAACCACAGCAACAACCTCTCTCATTATGTAAGGGAACACACAGACACTGAACCACAGCAACAACCTCTCTCATTATGTAAGGGAACACACATCCACACTGAACCACAGCAACAACCTCTCTCATTATGTAAGGGAACACAGACACCGAACCACAGCAACAACCTCTCTCATTATGTAAGGAAACACACATCCACACTGAACCACAGCAACAACCTCTCTCATTATGTAAGGGAACACAGACACTGAACCATGGCAACAACCTCTCTCATTATGTAAGGGAACACACATCCACACTGAACCACAGCAACAGCCTCTCTCATTATGTAAGGGAACACAGACACTGAACCACAGCAACAACCTCTCTCATTATGTAAGGGAACACAGACACTGAACCACAGCAACAACCTCTCTCATTATGTAAGGGAACACAGACACTGAACCACAGCAACAACCTCTCTCATTATGTAAGGGAACACAGACACTGAACCACAGCAACAGCCTCTCTCATTATGTAAGGGAACACAGACACTGAACCACAGCAACAACCTCTCTCATTATGTAAGGGAACACACATCCACACTGAACCACAGCAACAACCTCTCTCATTATGTAAGGGAACACAGACACCGAACCACAGCAACAACCTCTCTCATTATGTAAGGGAACACACATCCACACTGAACCACAGCAACAACCTCTCTCATTATGTAAGGGAACACAGACACTGAACCACAGCAACAGCCTCTCTCATTATGTAAGGGAACACACATCCACACTGAACCACAGCAACAACCTCTCTCATTATGTAAGGGAACACACATCCACACTGAACCACAGCAAAAGCCTCTCTCATTATGTAAGGGAACACAGACACTGAACCACAGCAACAACCTCTCTCATTATGTAAGGGAACACAGACACTGAACAACAGCAACAACCTCTCTCATTATGTAAGGGAACACACATCCACACTGAACCACAGCAACAACCTCTCTCATTATGTAAGGGAACACACATCCACACTGAACCACAGCAACAACCTCTCTCATTATGTAAGGGAACACAGACACTGAACCACAGCAACAACCTCTCTCATTATGTAAGGGAACACAGACACTGAACCACAGCAACAACCTCTCTCATTATGTAAGGGAACACAGACACTGAACCACAGCAACAACCTCTCTCATTATGTAAGGGAACACAGACACTGAACCACAGCAACAACCTCTCTCATTATGTAAGGGAACACACATCCACACTGAACCACAGCAACATCCTCTCTCATTATGTAAGGGAACACAGACACTGAACCACAGCAACAACCTCTCTCATTATGTAAGGGAACACAGACACTGAACCACAGCAACAACCTCTCTCATTATGTAAGGGAACACAGACACTGAACCACAGCAACAACCTCTCTCATTATGTAAGGGAACACACATCCACACTGAACCACAGCAACAACCTCTCTCATTATGTAAGGGAACACAGACACTGAACCACAGCAACAACCTCTCTCATTATGTAAGGGAACACAGACACTGAACCACAGCAACAACCTCTCTCATTATGTAAGGGAACACAGACACTGAACCACAGCAACAACCTCTCTCATTATGTAAGGGAACACAGACACGGAACCACAGCAACAACCTCTCTCATTATGTAAGGGAACACAGACACTGAACCACAGCAACAACCTCTCTCATTATGTAAGGGAACACACATCCACACTGAACCACAGCAACATCCTCTCTCATTATGTAAGGGAACACAGACACTGAACCACAGCAACAACCTCTCTCATTATGTAAGGGACCACAGACACTGAACCACAGCAACAACCTCTCTCATTATGTAAGGGAACACACATCCACACTGAACCACAGCAACAACCTCTCTCATTATGTAAGGGAACACAGACACTGAACCACAGCAACAACCTCTCTCATTATGTAAGGGAACACAGACACTGAACCACAGCAACAACCTCTCTCATTATGTAAGGGAACACAGACACTGAACCACAGCAACAACCTCTCTCATTATGTAAGGGAACACAGACACTGAACCACAGCAACAACCTCTCTCATTATGTAAGGGAACACAGACACTGAACCACAGCAACAACCTCTCTCATTATGTAAGGGAACACAGACACTGAACCACAGCAACAACCTCTCTCATTATGTAAGGGAACACAGACACTGAACCACAGCAACAATCTCTCTCATTATGTAAGGGAACACAGACACTGAACCACAGCAACAGCCTCTCTCATTATGTAAGGGAACACAGACACTGAACCACAGCAACAACCTCTCTCATTATGTAAGGGAACACAGACACTGAACCACAGCAACAACCTCTCTCATTATGTAAGGGAACACAGACACTGAACCACAGCAACAACCTCTCTCATTATGTAAGGGAACACAGACACTGAACCACAGCAACAACCTCTCTCATTATGTAAGGGAACACAGACACTGAACCACAGCAACAACCTCTCTCATTATGTAAGGGAACACAGACACTGAACCACAGCAACAGCCTCTCTCATTATGTAAGGGAACACAGACACTGAACCACAGCAACAGCCTCTCTCATTATGTAAGGGAACACACATCCACACTGAACCACAGCAACAACCTCTCTCATTATGTAAGGGAACACAGACACTGAACCACAGCAACAACCTCTCTCATTATGTAAGGGAACACAGACACTGAACCACAGCAACAACCTCTCTCATTATGTAAGGGAACACAGACACTGAACCACAGCAACAACCTCTCTCATTATGTAAGGGAACACAGACACTGAACCACAGTAACAGCCTCTCTCATTATGTAAGGGAACACAGACACTGAACCACAGCAACAACCTCTCTCATTATGTAAGGGAACACAGACACTGAACCACAGCAACAGCCTCTCTCATTATGTAAGGGAACACACATCCACACTGAACCACAGCAACAACCTCTCTCATTATGTAAGGGAACACAGACACTGAACCACAGCAACAACCTCTCTCATTATGTAAGGGAACACAGACACTGAACCACAGCAACAACCTCTCTCATTATGTAAGGGAACACAGACACTGAACCACAGCAACAACCTCTCTCATTATGTAAGGGAACACAGACACTGAACCACAGCAACAACCTCTCTCATTATGTAGGGGAACACAGACACTGAACCACAGCAACAGCCTCTCTCATTATGTAAGGGAACACAGGCACTGAACCACAGCAACAACCTCTCTCATTATGTAAGGGAACACAGACACTGAACCACAGCAACAGCCTCTCTCATTATGTAAGGGAACACACATCCACACTGAACCACAGCAACAACCTCTCTCATTATGTAAGGGAACACAGACACTGAACCACAGCAACAACCTCTCTCATTATGTAAGGGAACACAGACACTGAACCACAGCAACAGCCTCTCTCATTATGTAAGGGAACACACATCCACACTGAACCACAGCAACATCCTCTCTCATTATGTAAGGGAACACAGACACTGAACCACAGCAACAACCTCTCTCATTATGTAAGGGAACACAGACACTGAACCACAGCAACAACCTCTCTCATTATGTAAGGGAACACAGACACTGAACCACAGCAACAACCTCTCTCATTATGTAAGGGAACACACATCCACACTGAACCACAGCAACAACCTCTCTCATTATGTAAGGGAACACAGACACTGAACCACAGCAACAACCTCTCTCATTATGTAAGGGAACACAGACACTGAACCACAGCAACAACCTCTCTCATTATGTAAGGGAACACAGACACTGAACCACAGCAACAACCTCTCTCATTATGTAAGGGAACACAGACACGGAACCACAGCAACAACCTCTCTCATTATGTAAGGGAACACAGACACTGAACCACAGCAACAACCTCTCTCATTATGTAAGGGAACACACATCCACACTGAACCACAGCAACATCCTCTCTCATTATGTAAGGGAACACAGACACTGAACCACAGCAACAACCTCTCTCATTATGTAAGGGACCACAGACACTGAACCACAGCAACAACCTCTCTCATTATGTAAGGGAACACACATCCACACTGAACCACAGCAACAACCTCTCTCATTATGTAAGGGAACACAGACACTGAACCACAGCAACAACCTCTCTCATTATGTAAGGGAACACAGACACTGAACCACAGCAACAACCTCTCTCATTATGTAAGGGAACACAGACACTGAACCACAGCAACAACCTCTCTCATTATGTAAGGGAACACAGACACTGAACCACAGCAACAACCTCTCTCTCATTATGTAAGGGAACACAGACACTGAACCACAGCAACAACCTCTCTCATTATGTAAGGGAACACAGACACTGAACCACAGCAACAATCTCTCTCATTATGTAAGGGAACACAGACACTGAACCACAGCAACAGCCTCTCTCATTATGTAAGGGAACACAGACACTGAACCACAGCAACAACCTCTCTCATTATGTAAGGGAACACAGACACTGAACCACAGCAACAACCTCTCTCATTATGTAAGGGAACACAGACACTGAACCACAGCAACAACCTCTCTCATTATGTAAGGGAACACAGACACTGAACCACAGCAACAACCTCTCTCATTATGTAAGGGAACACAGACACTGAACCACAGCAACAGCCTCTCTCATTATGTAAGGGAACACAGACACTGAACCACAGCAACAGCCTCTCTCATTATGTAAGGGAACACACATCCACACTGAACCACAGCAACAACCTCTCTCATTATGTAAGGGAACACAGACACTGAACCACAGCAACAACCTCTCTCATTATGTAAGGGAACACAGACACTGAACCACAGCAACAACCTCTCTCATTATGTAAGGGAACACAGACACTGAACCACAGCAACAACCTCTCTCATTATGCAAGGGAACACTGAACCACAGTAACAGCCTCTCTCATTATGTAAGGGAACACAGACACTGAACCACAGCAACAACCTCTCTCATTATGTAAGGGAACACAGACACTGAACCACAGCAACAGCCTCTCTCATTATGTAAGGGAACACACATCCACACTGAACCACAGCAACAACCTCTCTCATTATGTAAGGGAACACAGACACTGAACCACAGCAACAACCTCTCTCATTATGTAAGGGAACACAGACACTGAACCACAGCAACAACCTCTCTCATTATGTAAGGGAACACAGACACTGAACCACAGCAACAACCTCTCTCATTATGTAAGGGAACACAGACACTGAACCACAGCAACAACCTCTCTCATTATGTAGGGGAACACAGACACTGAACCACAGCAACAGCCTCTCTCATTATGTAAGGGAACACAGGCACTGAACCACAGCAACAACCTCTCTCATTATGTAAGGGAACACAGACACTGAACCACAGCAACAGCCTCTCTCATTATGTAAGGGAACACACATCCACACTGAACCACAGCAACAACCTCTCTCATTATGTAAGGGAACACAGACACTGAACCACAGCAACAACCTCTCTCATTATGTAAGGGAACACACATCCACACTGAACCACAGCAACAGCCTCTCTCATTATGTAAGGGAACACAGACACTGAACCACAGCAACAACCTCTCTCATTATGTAAGGGAACACAGACACTGAACCACAGCAACAACCTCTCTCATTATGTAAGGGAACACAGACACTGAACCACAGCAACAACCTCTCTCATTATGTAAGGGAACACAGACACTGAACCACAGCAACAGCCTCTCTCATTATGTAAGGGAACACAGACACTGAACCACAGCAACAACCTCTCTCATTATGTAAGGGAACACAGACACTGAACCACAGCAACAACCTCTCTCATTATGTAAGGGAACACAGACACTGAACCACAGCAACAACCTCTCTCATTATGTAAGGGAACACAGACACTGAACCACAGCAACAGCCTCTCTCATTATGTAAGGGAACACAGACACTGAACCACAGCAACAGCCTCTCTCATTATGTAAGGGAACACAGACACTGAACCACAGCAACAGCCTCTCTCATTATGTAAGGGAACACAGACACTGAACCACAGCAACAACCTCTCTCATTATGTAAGGGAACACAGACACTGAACCACAGCAACAACCTCTCTCATTATGTAAGGGAACACAGACACTGAACCACAGCAACAACCTCTCTCATTATGTAAGGGAACACAGACACTGAACCACAGCAACAACCTCTCTCATTATGTAAGGGAACACAGACACTGAACCACAGCAACAGCCTCTCTCATTATGTAAGGGAACACAGACACTGAACCACAGCAACAACCTCTCTCATTATGTAAGGGAACACAGACACTGAACCACAGCAACAACCTTGGCAACTGTTTTTCTTTCTTTTTTAATTAGAGCAAAAGATGAGAGAAATGCCAAGTGTCAGTACGGCAGAAGGTGAGAATATGGCAACGCCGACCTTTTAAAGCTCCCTGGTCTTTGATAATGTCAAAGATGGAGCATCTTGTTCCTCTCTTCCTTTAGATTTACCCCTCTGGGTCCCCCCTCCACCCCACAGACACCCACCTATGGAACCACAGAGTACAAACTAATGGGAAACAGAGAGAGCTGTGCTGATGACTGAAGTGACCTGCACTTAGCTTTGCCCAGTAATGGTCAGTGTGTTCGGGCTTCCAGTATGGTCAGTGTGTCTGGCCTCCAGTATGGTCAGTGTGTCCGCGCTTCCAGTATGGTCAGTGTGTCCGAGCTTTCAGTATGGTCAGTGTGTCTGTGCTTCCAGTATGGTCAGTGTGTCTGGGCTTCCAGTATGGTCAGTGTGTCTGTGCTTCCAGTATGGTCAGTGTGTCTGGGCTTCCAGTATGGTCAGTGTGTCTGGGCTTTCAGTATGGCCAGTGTGTCTGGGCTTCCAGTACGGTCAGTGTGTCTGGGCTTCCAGTACGGTCAGTGTGTCTGGGCTTCCAGTACGGTCAGTGTGTCTGGGCTTCCAGTATGGTCAGTGTGTCTGGGCTTCTTCTCTCTTTTTCTCATCACCCTTTTTAGGAGTCGTCTCTTTCTCAGTTTATGTGTTCTCCCTCCCTCCTACATCTCCCCCTACATCTCTCCATGACAAGGGCATCACTTTCTCTTGTTTCGTCTTTATAATGTACTCAGGCTGCATTGACAAACGCCTCATCCCTGGCCTCATCCCTGGCCTTGCTGCAAGGCTCCAGGCATCACCAGGCTGACCACTGACCAGACTGATAACATGACTGGATCTTTCTGCACCAAGGACTACAGACCACACCCCGATAACATGTCTGGATCTTTCTGCACCAAGGCCTACTGACCACACCCTGATAACATGTCTGGATCTTTCTGCACCAAGGCCTACAGACCACACCATGATAACATGACTGGATCTTTCTGCACCAAGGACTACTGACCACACCCTGATAACATGTCTTAATCTTTCTGCACCAAGGCCTACTGACCACACCCTGATAACATGTCTTAATCTTTCTGCACCAAGGCCTACTGACCACACCCTGATAACATGTTTGTTTCTTTCTGCACCAAGGTCTACTGACCACACCCTGATAACATGACTGGATCTTTCTACACCAAGGCCTACTGACCACACCCTGATAACATGTCTGGATCTTTCTGCACCAAGGCCTACAGACCACACCCTGATAACATGACTGTTTCTTTCTGCACCAAGGCCTAATTACCACACCCCGATAACATGTCTGTTTCTTTCTGCACCAAGGCCTACTGACCACACCCCGATAACATGTCTGTTTCTTTCTGCACCAAGGCCTACTGACCACACCCTGATAACATGTCTGTTTCTTTCTGCACCAAGGTCTACTGACCACACCCTGATAACATGACTGGATCTTTCTACACCAAGGCCTACTGACCACACCCTGATAACATGTCTGGATCTTTCTGCACCAAGGCCTACAGACCACACCCTGATAACATGACTGTTTCTTTCTGCACCAAGGCCTAATTACCACACCCCGATAACATGTCTGTTTCTTTCTGCACCAAGGCCTACTGACCACACCCCGATAACATGTCTGTTTCTTTCTGCACCAAGGCCTACTGACCACACCCGATAACATGTCTGTTTCTTTCTGCACGAAGGCCTACTGACTCCTTGTCCCGGGGGCTTTGTTCCCATCTGTAGGCTCACTCCCTGCCTCTCCTTTTTCCTCCCGTGCTCCATTTATGTGGCCTGCACAGCTAGTTGGCACTCTCCCCTAAGTGCCCCAAATTGGTGCCATCAGCGTCGTGGTGCCCAGCCCGGGTACTCCCAGCAGAGGGAACCAACATCGCAGCACAGACCTTCCCTCAATCACCAACCCCTGGGGTAGACCTCCCGGGATACCACACTCCCCACACCCTTAGCCCTGACCAGGAGGGAGACGTGTTCAGGGCTAAGTTTTCCTCCCTCATGGAGAGGGCTTCTGCATTGCCGTGCCGGTTCCCCGAACTGTGGATGACAAAGAAAGAGTACCACTGTAAGGACATGAATCAATGGGGTGAAACAGTCATTTGTGTCCTTACTTCTTACCATCCACACGGGGGGGGCATGGTCGGTGATCAGGGTGGTCTTCCTCCTGAGGAGGTAATACTTGATCGTGTCCAGCGCCCACTTCACCGCAAGGCACACCTTGACAATCGAGTACTTCTCCCTCGAGAGGAGCTTCCTGCTTACAACATGATGTGGTTCTCATCTTCCTGCTCTTGGGACAAGATGGCCCCCACCCCTGTGTTAGATGCTTTTTTTGACAACTCTGGGGTGATGAGTATCAGGTGCAAACATTCAGGGCCTTAAACGCCGCCTATGTATCCTCTGTCCACAGCACCTTCTGGGGTAGGTCTTTCAGGGGAGAATCTATTGCTCATAAGTTAGGTACAAATCGACTGTAGTAGCCTGCTAACCCCAGGATGACTTCACCTGCCTCTTGGTTCAGGAGGCCAGCCATTCACTAATGGCGGCTTTTTCATGGGGCTTCACATTTCCCTGCCCGATTCTATAGACCAGGTACTCCACCTTGGAGTAGCCCAAGTTGCAGTTGTGGGGTTTAGGACCTTGTTCAGGCCCCGGAAGTCGTTGCAGAAGTGGACGGTCC
The DNA here is from genome assembly GCF_002021735.2 of Oncorhynchus kisutch. NCBI lineage: Eukaryota > Metazoa > Chordata > Actinopteri > Salmoniformes > Salmonidae > Oncorhynchus > Oncorhynchus kisutch. The sequence continues at coordinate 25,859,873 of NC_034188.2, forward strand.
ATCCGGTTTTGGTACCAGCAGTATAGGTCAAAACCACTCACTGTGGGACTCTTCCAGTAGCCCCATCTCTAGCATTGTCGTCACTTTCCGCTGGACCGCGTCACTCCTGGCTTCTGGTATCCGGTATGGCCGTTTAAGCACTTTTTCTCCTGGACGTGTGTGGATATGATGTTCCATGGGATCTGTGTGCCCCGGAGCCTCGGAGAACATGGATGTATTCCACTGTACCAACTTCGGAGGGCGGGTTCTGCTGTGGCCAGGTCCACTTGCGCACAGCACCTCTCTGCATGCCTTCTCTTCAGTAGGTTCACATGGTAAAGCTGGATGGGTTTTCCCCCCAACCCGGTTGGCAGACCTTATAATTGACGTTGCCTACCCGCTCGACGATGTCGTAAGGCCCATGCCACGTAGCCAGGAATCTCCCCGTGGTTGGTCCCCCTGGTTGTGTACGCATTCCTGGGCGCGTTGCACCTGGGCCATGTGCTCCCTCACCACTGGCCAAATCACCTTCATCCTCTCCTTCAACGTGTTCCACCACACTGTGCAGGGGGGGTCGGTTGTTCCTCCCAGACCTCCTTAGCTAGGTCCAGCAGTCCGCAGGGTCCATGGCTATACAGTTTGAAGGTGTAGAACTCAATGGACGCTTGGAGCACCTCACACACCGAGAACATCAGATGGGGCAGCAGCTGGTCCCAGTTCCTCCCATCTTTCTCGATGACCTTCTTCAGCATCTGCTTTAGGGTCTTATTGAAACATTCAATTAGCCCATCCATTTGTGGATGGTACACGCTGTTTGATTCGTAAAGATTGAAGACATATTTCATTACACAAGACATGAATGCGGTGCCTTGGTCTGTCAGAATTTCCCGTGGGTTATCACCTGGCTGAATTTTTTATTTTTTTATTTTTTTAACCGTGGTCAACTGCCTTGTTCAGGGGCATAACGACAGATTTTTACCTTGTCAGCTCTGTGATTCAATCCACAAACCTTTTGGTTACTGGCCCAACTCTCTAACTGCTAGGCTACCTGCCACCCCATTAATAAATAGAAGAGCTCCCGTGCGATACCTTTCGCTGCTGCCGTGCATAAGGGGAACGCCTCTGGATATCGGATGTCATAATACATGAGTACCCGGATGTATTGGTGTCCCCTCGCGGTCTTCACAACGGACCCACCAGATCCATCGCCACCCACTCAAATGACACCCCTATAATGGGCAGATGAATCAAAGGGTTTCTATAATGTGTCCTCAGGGCTGTATTCTGGCACTCCAGGCAGGTACGGCAGTAGTCCTCTACAATGCGCTTCACTCCGGGCCAGTGGAAACGATTCCCAATCTGCGGTTTTCTCCATCCCCAGGTGGGCCCCGAGCAGGTGGGTGTAGGCGAGCTGCAAGACAGTATTAACATACTGGGTAGGTAGGAGTAACAAGTATTTTGTCTCCACATTGTGCTTTTCTACCTGATATAATAAATTAGGCTTTATGGTGAACTGTGGGTAGCACAACTCACTTATCACTGGTAAAATCTCACCATCCACCGCTTCAACTTGGTCCCTCGCATTCTGGAGGTTGTGAGGGGCCTAATTGGACTGTCCCGAAGTGGCCCGTGAGGCCTTCAGTTTTAGGTGGCCCGTCTGGTCCCGCTATCTCCATAAAGGGGAGCCTAAAGTCCTCCTCGGACGATGGCTCGTTTCCCAGTGCGGGGTCGTCTCCCTCCTCCTGGTCTGAAACAGGCCCAGTGGACACCTCTTGTGGCGGGGCGTGGGTTGAGCAGGCGACCGTCTTTTAGCCTCTCCTTCCTATCTGGGTCTAGCAGCGGACGTTGTTGTCGGTTTGGTTCGCCCTCCCACTTCACGACCACGGCTGGTTCCATCTGGGCCCCCTTCAGCCCCTCGTCTCTCTCTGTGTTTTTCTTCCCCCTTCCCACATCTACTCTCTCCGCCCGGGCCCCTTTCAGCAGATCCTGCGTGTTCTGGTGGGTTCTGTATACTCGCCGCCTTCCTCATCTCGTAGAGGAGGGCCTCAAGGTACCAATCCAGGAAGACCTTATCGATTATCAGGAGGGATGGTACGTTGGTCAGTAGCCGAGCCCTTGGTAAGGTGCACCAGGTCGCTCATCTGGGCGTGGGAAGAGACGGTGGAATGGAAGGCCCGGTCTTGGACCAGTTGTGTATGGCGTGCGAGGCTGAATCCATAATGGCTCAGGATTTTGAGTTCCTCATAATTCGCTACATGTCAAAGTAGGCCTTTTGGGTCTTCCTGGGAAGGTAGGGTAGTAAAAGTCTGGCCCAGTTAGGCTTGGGCCACCTTTCCCGCTGCACTGTCCTCTTGAAGGTGCACGTATGTCTCTACATTATCTTCCTCCATTACCTTGACTATGAACTGATTCGGGCTAGAGTCCTGGGTCGTATCAACTTTTAGCTGGGCTATCTCTGCTACCAATTGGTGTTCTTGTTGGCGCTGTTCCTCCAGCGCTTGCTCCTGGAGAGCTTGTTGCTTCACCTGGCTGAGGATAAACTGAGCCACCAGTTCCTCTATGGTAATCTCTGTACGCTCGACCCCACGGCACCCAAAGTTACTGAGTTGCCCGCATTCTCCACCATATGTGGTAAACCTTGTGGTGTTGGGTTTGAGCACGCAAAGATGGACACTTAGACTGGGAGGTTCTAGTCAGAAAACACCTCTTACTGGGCAACATAAAATAAACATAAACAATAACTTAGGGTTGGCTCAGTCCTTCTTCTGGGCCACCTCGTCTTATTTGGTTCTGTGCCCCCGGAAGCTTCGTTCCCATCTGTAGGCTCACTCCCTGCCTCTCCTTTTTCATCCCACAGTGGGCCACGTTGCTCCATTTATGTGGCCTGCATAGCTAGTTGGCACTCTCCCCTAATTGCCCCAAATTGGTGCCATCAGCGTCGGGTTGCCCAGCCCGAGTACTCCCAGCAGAGGGAGCCAACGCCGCACCACGTACCTCCCCTTTATCACCAACCCACGGGGTAGACCTCCCAGCATACTGCTCAAAAAAATGGCGAGGGCATTAGAACAGTCTGCAGCACTCGGCCTCACCCTACCAGAAATTGAAGTCAAATGTCTACTGCTTGCAGATTATCTGGTGTTTGTCTCCAACCAATGAGGGCCCACAGCAGCACCTAAATCTTCCACACAGATTATGTCAGACCTGGGCCCTGACAGTAAATCTTAATAAAACAAAAATAATGGTGTTCCCAAAAAGGTCCAGTTGCCAGGACTACAAATTCTAATTTAATCTAGACACCATTGCCCTAGAGCACAGATAAAACGATATATACCTCGGATTAAACATCAGCGCCACAGGTAACTTCCACAAAGCTGTGAACGATCTGAGAGACAAGGCAAGAAGGGCCTTCTACGCCATAAAAAGGAACATACATTTCAAAATACCAATTAGGATCTGGAGAAAAATACTTGAATTAGTTGGTTGTCAGGTCTGGGGTCCACTCACCAACCAGGAATTTAAAAAATGGGACAAACACCAAATTGAGACTCTGCATGCAGAATTCTGCAAAAAATCTCCTCTGTGTACAACGTAAAACATCAAATGATGAATTCAGAGCAGAATTAGGCCGATACCCACAAATGATCAAAATCCAGAAAACCACCTAAAAGGAACAAAGCCACAACAAAGCCATCACCTACAGAGAAATTAACCTGGAGAAGAGTCCCCTAAGCAAGCTAGTCCTGGGGCTCTGTTCACAAACACAAACAGAGCCCCAGGACAGCAACACAATTAGACCTAACCAAATCATTAGAAAACAGATAAGATTATTACTTGACACATTGGAAAGAATTAACAAAAAAACGGAGCAATTTGGCCCTAAAAAGAGAGTACCCAGTTGCAAAATACCTGACCACTGTGATTGACCCAAAATTAAGGAAAGCTTTGACTATGGTCAGACTCAGTGAACATAGCCTTGCTATTGAGAGAGGTCGCTGTAGGCAGACCTGGCTCTCAAGAGAAGACAAGCTATGTGCTCACTGGCCACAAAATGAGGTGGAAACTAAGCTGCACTTCCTAACCTCCTGCCAAATGTATGACCATATTAGAGACACATATTTCCCTCAGATTACACAGACCTAGAAAGAATTTTAAAACAAATCCAAATGTTGATATTCACATATCTATTGGGTGAAATACCACAGTGTGCCATCACAGCAGCAATATTTGTGACGTGTTACCACAAGAAAAGGGCAACCAGTGAGAACAAACACCATTGTAAATACAACCCATATTTATGTTTATTTATTTTCCCTTTTGGACTTTAACTATTTGCACTGTATATAGCCACAACATGACATTTGAAATGTCTGTATTTGGAACTTTTGTTAGTGTAATGTTTACTGTACATTTTGTATTGTTGATTTCACTTGTATTTATTATTTATTACACTTGCTTTGACAATGTAAACATATGTTTCCCATGCTAATAAAGCCCTTTGAATTGAAATATATAGAGAGAGAGATCTGTACTGTGAACTGACTCAACAGTGTTGTCATTTGTTTTGATTTATGATCTGGAGAGAAATTAAATAGATGTTCAGATAGAGAACATTAAAAGAGGGTGTGGCACTCCCTTGAGAAAGACACTTTCCGTCTCAAAATGACGTTCAATTCAAATCCGTCCTTTCAGCAGGACAGTACAGGAGTACACTCAAGCATGCAGATGGACACAAACACATGCAGACACACCCTTTCAGCAGGGAGTGATAGAGGAGGAATTCACCAGAGAGACTGACATCAATAAGACCATCCCTAACCCCAAACAGACCTGAGCATCAATACATACACACAAACACTCACACTTATACACACCCGCGCACACACACATACATATTCCTACACAAACACACATACATATTCCTACACACAAACACACATACATATTCCTACACACAAACACACATACATATTCCTACACATAAACACACATACATATTCCTACACAAACACACAGACATATTCCTACACACAAACACACATACATATTCCTACACAAACACACAGACATATTCCTACACACAAACACACATACATATTCCTACACAAACACACAGACATATTCCTACACACAAACACACATACATATTCCTACACACAAACACACATACATATTCCTACACACAAACACACATACATATTCCTACACACAAACACACATACATATTCCTACACAAACACACAGACATATTCCTACACACAAACACACATACATATTCCTACACACAAACACACATACATATTCCTACACACAAACACACATACTTATTCCTACACAAACACACATACATATTCCTACACAAACACATATACATATTTCTGCACATAAAAAGGAAATAAACCAAGACACACATATAACGTGTTACAAAACACACATACACACATGGCCCAGCTGAAATCCCTGGCTGTAATATATTCTGCTGCACACCTCCAGTATTGACTGAGCTGGCTGTGTCTGGTGTCTCTTTAAAGGTGAACAGCTCCTAATGTCACTGGAGAGGAGACGGACAGGCAGCACCAGTTACAGCACCAGATACAGAAGATTTAGCACCAGATACACCATATACAGTACCAGATACACCAAATACAGCACCAGATATACCAGATACAGCACCAGATACACCCGATACAGCACCAGATACACCCGATACAGCACCAGATGCACCAGATATACCAGATACAGCACCAGATACACCTGATACAGCACCAGATACACCAGATACAGCACCAGATATACCAGATATAACCTATACAGCACCAGATACACCATATACAGCACCAGATACACCAGATACAGCACCAGATATACCAGATACACCTTATACAGTACCAGATGCAACAGATACAGCACCCGATACACCATATACAGTACCAGATACAACAGATACAGCATCCAATACAGCACCAGATACATCATATACAGTAACAGATACAGCACCAGATACACCGATACAGCACCAGATATACCAGATACAGCGCCAAATAAAGCACCAGATACACCATATACAGTACCAGATACACCAGATACAGCACCAGATATACCATATACAGCACCATATACACCATATACAGCACCAGAGACACCCTATACAGTGCCAGATACACCACCAGATACACAAAATACAGCACCAGATACACTTTATACAGCACCATATACACCATATACAGCACCAGAGACACCATATACAGCATATACAGCACCAGATAAAGCACCAGCTGCAGCACCAGATAAAGCAGATACAGCACCAGATAAAGCAGACACAGCACCAGATAAAACAGATACAGTACCAGATACAGCAGATACAGCGCCAAATAAAGCACCAGATACACCATATACAGTACCAGATACACCAGATACAGCACCAGATATACCATATACAGCACCATATACACCATATACAGCACCAGAGACACCAGATACAGCGCCAAATAAAACAGATACAGTACCAGATACACCAGATACAGCACCAGATAAAGCAGATACAGCACCAGATACAGCAGATACAGCACCAGATACAGCAGATACAGCACCAGATACAGCAGATACAGCACCAGATACAGCAGATACAGCAGATACAGAGAGAGAAGGACAAATTGTCCCCCAGTCAATGTAGGTTGAATAAGGCAGGCAGATGTACAGGTAGACATGGGAGGGTGAGGCTGGTGATAGAGCTGGGTCGGGCTGTAATGCCATGGGAGGGTGAGGCAGGTGATAGAGCTGGGTTGGGCTGTAATGCCATGGGAGGGTGAGGCTGGTGATAGAGCTGGGTCAGGCTGTAATGCCATGGGAGGGTGAGGCTGGTGATAGAGCTGGGTCAGGCTGTAATGCCATGGGAGGGTGAGGCTGGTGATAGAGCTGGGTCAGGCTGTAATGCCATGGGAGGGTGAGGCTGGTGATAGAGCTGGGTCAGGCTGTAATGCCATGGGAGGGTGAGGCTGGTGATAGAGCTGGGTCAGGCTGTAATGCCATGGGAAGGTGCGGCTGGTGATAGAGCTGGGTCGGGCTGTAATGCCATGGGAGGGTGAGGCAGGTGATAGAGCTGGGTCAGGCTGTAATGCCATGGGAGGGTGAGGCAGGTGATAGAGCTGGGTCGGGCTGTAATGCCATGGGAGGGTGAGGCTGGTGATAGAGCTGGGTCAGGCTGTAATGCCATGGGAAGGTGCGGCTGGTGATAGAGCTGGGTCGGGCTGTAATGCCATGGGAGGGTGAGGCAGGTGATAGAGCTGGGTCGGGCTGTAATGCCATGGGAGGGTGAGGCTGGTGATAGAGCTGGGTCAGGCTGTAATGCCATGGGAAGGTGCGGCTGGTGATAGAGCTGGGTCGGGCTGTAATGCCATGGGAGGGTGAGGCTGGTGATAGAGCTGGGTCAGGCTGTAATGCCATGGGAAGGTGCGGCTAGTGATAGAGCTGGGTCGGGCTGTAATGCCATGGGAGGGTGAGGCTGGTGATAGAGCTGGGTCGGGCTGTAATGCCATGGGAAGGTGCGGCTAGTGATAGAGCTGGGTCGGGCTGTAATGCCATGGGAAGGTGCGGCTGGTGATAGAGCTGGGTCGGGCTGTAATGCCATGGGAGGGTGAGGCTGGTGATAGAGCTGGGTCGGGCTGTAATGCCATGGGAGGGTGAGGCTGGTGATAGAGCTGGGTCGGGCTGTAATGCCATGGGATGGTGCGGCTGGTGATAGAGCTGGGTCGGGCTGTATTGCCATGGGAGGGTGAGGCTGGTGATAGAGCTGGGTCGGGCTGTAATGCCCTGGGAGGGTGAGGCTGGTGATAGAGCTGGGTCGGGCTGTAATGCCATGGGAGGGTGAGGCTGGTGATAGAGCTAGGTCGGGCTGTATTGCCATGGGAGGGTGAGGCTGGTGATAGAGCTGGGTCGGGCTGTAATGCCCTGGGAGGGTGAGGCTGGTGATAGAGCTGGGTCGGGCTGTAATGCCATGGGATGGTGCGGATGGTGATAGAGCTGGGTCGGGCTGTAACGTCATGTGGTGTATATTGCTTTGGCTAAAGGGATAATAGACAGTTGAAGGTGGATAGACAGTTGAAGGATATGAGTTCCTATCACAACGACGTTGGCTAAACAGGTGGTTGTGTACTAGTACATTGACAGTGAGAAAACACACACACACACACATAAACACACTCCTCAGTGCTCCTCGCTCTTCCCTCTACCTCAGGTCAATTATTCAATTTCTGCTGCTAATTGGATGCCGGCGTGAACCATATTTTGTCCCAGCTGCCAATCACCCGCCGGCTCATGCGTGAATGAGGAACGAGTGTGATGGGTTCAGGGCTCTCCTGGCTCTCTGATTGGTGGGTTTACCTGACGGATGAGGTAGCAGCACCTCGGAGGAGAGAGAGGAGAGGTCCTGAGGCTGGTGCTGAGGTGGTAAGTGCCCAACTGAATATCTCGCAACAGCCAGCCATCGATCCTGATGGAGAAACATTCAATAAAACCCACTTATCTAGATAGAAGTTTAGCCTCTGCTGCTGTTCTGCCTCACCACTGACTGGGGCTCACGGTCTGGTGTCTGGTGGGATGATTTAGACAGTAAATGGTCTAGTCTTTATCTGACCCTGAAGAAGGCATGTTTGGCTAAACACATCAATGGTAAGCCAAGACGTAAAATCATTTTTCATTTTCACAATAAAATCACTAGCATGGATTTCCTGTTTTGACTTTCGTTGAATGTTCTACTTAACTGACGATAGAAGCACAATCTGTAGCCAATCTGTCTCATAAATGATCTACTAAGTTTCCAGGGCTGTTTTTAGCGTAATGGTTTGAATGTGTTTGAAGATCAGTATGTTTAAGAACACACAAAAGAGCAGTTAAGCTAATGATGTCACCTTCAAATGTGACATCATCAGACCAGAGATGTCATCTTTACATCAAATGTCACATCCTTAGCATGTCTGTGTAATCGCTACCCAAATATATCATCGTCATCCACTCAGTAATTTCTCTGTAATTCATCCTGAAATAACGTCAGTAAATGTTGTTTAAGGTGATATAACCCAGACAATAAAAGAAGGAGCTTAGTTTCAGCCAACTCTCCACAGTCAACTTCAAATGAGCACTGTCGTACGTAAACGCCAGTAGACATCTATAACACTGGGACGTTCCCAATTTCTTAGACTACAGCCGTGATAAATGTTGAGAAAGGTTGTCTCTTAAAATCAGTTGTTGTAAATGTGATGTTTTTGATCCAACTGGGTACATAAAACATCAGGGGAAAATGTTCCCGGCTAGAAAGTGGCTGGAAAATTGGAATAATACGCCAGCCATCTGAGAATTATCGGAAACTCGACCTCGTTCCGGAAAAATGCTGGTTATATTTCAACAGACACTCGTAATGCTTACTGAAGCACCAATAGGTCACCCAGGGAACTGTTATGAGTTTGATATTATTTGACGTTTTGCTTCCGCTTTAATTTGTGGGATACAAACATGTTTTTCCAGAAACTTTTCTTCCTGGAATGTCAATGAAATGACATTTGGAAAAACAATGGGTAACATCTGCAGCTAGTCTAAATACAATTTCCCAAATAATAAACATGCAAACAAAGCTTTCCTTTTTTTGTCCACACACACAATCTACAACCTGCCCAGCTGCTTTGGAACAGATGAGAAATCCACCTCCAGGCATAATATACTCTCTCACACACACACACAGAGGGAGAGAAACAGTGAGATATAATCCACCTCCAGGCATAATATACTCTCTCACACACACACACATACAGAGGGAGAGAAACAGTGAGATATAATCCACCTCCAGGCATAATATACTCTCTCACACACACACACATACATACAGAAGGAGAGAAACAGTGAGATATAATCCACCTCCAGGCATAATATACTCTCTCACACACACACACACATACACAGAAGGAGAGAAACAGTGAGATATAATCCACCTCCAGGCATAATATACTCTCTCACACACACACACACACACAGAAGGAGAGAAACAGTGAGATATAATCCACCTCCAGGCATAATATACTCTCTCACACACACACACACATACAGAGGGAGAGAAACAGTGAGATATAATCCACCTCCAGGCATAATATACTCTCTCTCACACACATACAGAAGGAGAGAAACAGTGAGATATAATCCACCTCCAGGCATAATATACTCTCTCACACACACACACACATACATACAGAGGGAGAGAAACAGTGAGATATAATCCACCTCCAGGCATAATATACTCTCTCACACACACACATACAGAGGGAGAGAAACAGTGAGATATAATCCACCTCCAGGCATAATATACTCTCTCACACACACACACACATACAGAGGGAGCTAAACAGTGAGATATAATCCACCTCCAGGTATAATATACTCTCTCTCACACACACATACAGAGGGAGAGAAACAGTGAGATATAATCCACCTCCGGGTATAATATACTCTCTCTCACACACACATACAGAGGGAGCTAAACAGTGAGATATAATCCACCTCCAGGTATAATATACTCTCTCTCACACACACATACAGAGGGAGAGAAACAGTGAGATATAATCCACCTCCAGGCATAATATACTCTCTCACACACACACATACAGAGGGAGAGAAACAGTGAGATATAATCCACCTCCAGGCATAATATACTCTCTCACACACACACACATACATACAGAAGGAGAGAAACAGTGAGATATAATCCACCTCCAGGCATAATATACTCTCTCACACACACACACATACAGAGGGAGAGAAACAGTGAGATATAATCCACCTCCAGGTATAATATACTCTCTCACACACACACATACAGAGGGAGAGAAACAGTGAGATATAATCCACCTCCAGGTATAATATACTCTCTCTCACACACACACACATACAGAGGGAGAGAAACAGTGAGATATAATCCACCTCCAGGCATAATATACTCTCTCTCACACACACACAGAAGGAGAGAAACAGTGAGATATAATCCACCTCCAGGCATAATATACTCTCTCACACACACACACATACAGAGGGAGAGAAACAGTGAGATATAATCCACCTCCAGGTATAATATACTCTCTCTCACACACACACATACATACAGAAGGAGAGAAACAGTGAGATATAATCCACCTCCAGGCATAATATACTCTCTCACACACATACATACAGAAGGAGAGAAACAGTGAGATATAATCCACCTCCAGGTATAATATACTCTCTCTCACACACATACATACAGAAGGAGAGAAACAGTGAGATATAATCCACCTCCAGGCATAATATACTCTCTCTCACACACACATACAGAAGGAGAGAAACAGTGAGATATAATCCACCTCCAGGCATAATATACTCTCTCACACACACACACACATACAGAGGGAGAGAAACAGTGAGATATAATCCACCTCCAGGCATAATATACTCTCTCTCACACACACACATACACACAGAGGGAGAGAAACAGTGAGATATAATCCACCTCCAGGTATAATATACTCTCTCTCACACACACACACATACAGAAGGAGAGAAACAGTGAGATATAATCCACCTCCAGGCATAATATACTCTCTCACACACACACACATACAGAGGGAGAGAAACAGTGAGATATAATCCACCTCCAGGTATAATATACTCTCTCACACACACACATACATACAGAAGGAGAGAAACAGTGAGATATAATCCACCTCCAGGCATAATATACTCTCTCTCACACACACACAGAAGGAGAGAAACAGTGAGATATAATCCACCTCCAGGTATAATATACTCTCTCACACACACACACACACACACACACATACAGAAGGAGAGAAACAGTGAGATATAATCCACCTCCAGGTATAATATACTCTCTCACACACACACACACATACATACAGAAGGAGAGAAACAGTGAGATATAATCCACCTCCAGGTATAATATACTCTCTCACACACACACACATACATACAGAGGGAGAGAAACAGTGAGATATAATCCACCTCCAGGCATAATATACTCTCTCACACACACACATACAGAGGGAGAGAAACAGTGAGATATAATCCACCTCCAGGCATAATATACTCTCTCACACACACACACACATACAGAGGGAGAGAAACAGTGAGATATAATCCACCTCCAGGCATAATATACTCTCTCACACACACACATACATACAGAAGGAGAGAAACAGTGAGATATAATCCACCTCCAGGCATAATATACTCTCTCTCACACACACACAGAAGGAGAGAAACAGTGAGATATAATCCACCTCCAGGCATAATATACTCTCTCTCACACACATACAGAAGGAGAGAAACAGTGAGATATAATCCACCTCCAGGTATAATATACTCTCTCTCACACACACACATACATACAGAAGGAGAGAAACAGTGAGATATAATCCACCTCCAGGCATAATATACTCTCTCACACACACACATACAGAGGGAGAGAAACAGTGAGATATAATCCACCTCCAAGCATAATATACTCTCTCACACACACACACACACACACATACAGAGGGAGAGAAACAGTGAGATATAATCCACCTCCAGGCATAATATACTCTCTCACACACACACACACACACACAGAGGGAGAGAAACAGTGAGATATAATCCACCTCCAGGCATAATATACTCTCTCACACACACACACATACAGAGGGAGCTAAACAGTGAGATATAATCCACCTCCAGGCATAATATACTCTCTCACACACACACATACAGAGGGAGAGAAACAGTGAGATATAATCCACCTCCAGGCATAATATACTCTCTCACACACACACATACATACAGAGGGAGAGAAACAGTGAGATATAATCCACCTCCAGGCATAATATACTCTCTCACACACACACATACAGAGGGAGAGAAACAGTGAGATATAATCCACCTCCAGGCATAATATACTCTCTCACACACACACATACATACAGAAGGAGAGAAACAGTGAGATATAATCCACCTCCAGGCATAATATACTCTCTCACACACACACATACATACAGAGGGAGAGAAACAGCGAGATATAATCCACCTCCAGGCATAATATACTCTCTCACACACACACACAGAAGGAGAGAAACAGCGAGGTATAATCCACCTCCAGGCATAAAACTTCCTCCCACTTTCCCCATAACTCTGGAACACATGGGCAGTGTCCCCAGTGTACATTGCCAGCTGTACAGAGTCCACCTCACTCACAAACACACACACAACACACTCGGTGGCCTGGGACAGCATCCGAGGCAGGTCCATGCGATGCTCCCAGGCTTATTGGAATGTCATTTCGGTCTGTTCCCAATTCCTTTTGACCAATTCTTCCCCGGTCTACCCCCGGTCTCCCCCCGGGCTCCCTATCAGCCTAAGTATCCATGGTGAAACACACCAAGGCCAAATGCTACTGCTGCGCTCCAGGCACTGTGGATAAGAGACCATACACCAAAATGTACACCAGGGTTGGGTAGGTTACTTTCTAAATGTAATCCATTGCAGCTACTAGTTACCTGGAAGCAAGTCATTTTAACCCCCTTAAGAGGTGCAGGTTAGTACATGGCCAGGGTTGGGTAGGTTACTTTCTAACTAATCCGTTAAAGTTACAAGTTACCTATCCACAATTGTAATCAGTAACGTAACTTTTGGATTTCCCAAACTCAGTAATGTAATCTGATTATATTCAGTTACTTTTAGATGACTTTGCCTTTAAGAGGCATTAGAAGACAAAACTGTATGTTACCAATTGAACAACATCTATTGCAATCAATGTTAAAGTTTACATAGCTGGCCATATATGGATGTTCAATTTTCCTTTATGAGTTGGTTATGTAGGCTTCTGCTAACCCATTGCTTTCTACTACACATAATAATACTATTAGGTTATATCTTTATATAAAAAAAAACTAAATCTCTCTGATTTCCAGTCATTCCAATTAAGTTAATACCTCTTGATCTTCGTGAACAGGACTTGGAAATATAAATTAACCAAATTGTTTTACCTGAACATTACCCAAAAACTAAGGACTAATTAGCCTACAGGGTTGTTTATACATCTGTTGTCATGGAGGACTGATTGGGCTCATTGCTTTGATTTGAAAAATAAATGCTGCTCTTGAAATGGCATGCTTTGAACAGTACCAGAAAAGTGCCATTTCGGGTACTAGATGGTCATTTTCCATTAAGAAAATAAAAGCCCCACTCCTGGTCTTCTTAAATGAAACTAGTTGTTGACAGCCTTATTCTAAAATTTATTTTAAAAATTCAAATATCTCTTAAAACTACACACTACCCCATAATAAGCAATAACAGGTTTTTAGAAATGTTTGCAAACGTATTAAGTTAAAAAACAGAAATACGTTATTTATAGAAGTGTACATAGGGCACTTTGCTGTGAGACTCAAAATTTAGTTCAGGTGCATCCTGTTTCCATTGATCATCCTTGAGATGTTTCTACAACTTGATTGGAGTCCACCTGTATTAAATTAATTTGATTGGACATGATTGGAAATGTACACACCTGTCTAGATAAGGTCTCACAGTTGACAGTGAAGGTCACAGCAAAAACCAAGCCAAGTCAAATGTTTGTAGAGCTCTGAGACAGGATTGTGTCGAGGCACAAGGCAGGACCTCAGGCTCGGGCGAATGTTCACCTTCCAATAGGACAACGACTCTGAGCACACAGCCAAGACAACGCAGGAGTAGCTTTGGGACAAGTCTCTGAAAGTCCTTGAGTGGTCCAGCTAGAGCCCGGACTTGAACCTGATCGAACATCTCTGGAGAGACCTGAAAGTAGCTGTTCAGCGACGCTCCCAAACCAACCTGACAGAGCTCGAGAGGATCTGCAGAGAAGAATGGGAGAAACTCCCTAAATACAGGTGTGCCAAGCTTGTAGTGTCATATCCAAGAAGACCTGAGGCTGTAATCACTGCCAAAGGTGCTTCAACAAAGTACTGAGTAAAGGGTGTGAATACAACTTGCCCAATCAAGTTGCAGAAACATCTCAAGGATGATCAAAGGAAACAGGATGCACCTGAGCTCAATATCGAGTCTCATAGCAAAGGGTCTGAATACTTATGTAAATTAGGTATTTTTTTTATTTAAAAAAAATGTATACATTTGCAAAAGTTTCCAAAAAACTGTTTTGACTTTGTCATTATGGGGCATTGTTTGTAGATTGATGTGAATAATGTTTTAAATTAATCAATTTTATAATAAGGCTGTAATGTAAGAAAATTTGGAAAAAGTGAATGGGTCTGAATACTTTCTGAATGCACTGTATATAGAATATAGTATTTAGTATATATATATAAGGAGAAACTGAAATGTATTTTGTCCATTGTGTATTTCCATTTGCGGAATAATTAGATAAAGCCTGGAATAAAAAAAGGGCCACATTTAATTAAATTATAAAAATGTTTATAGCAGGTATATATAGATTACGTGTAGGCCTGTCTCCCACATGAATATTCTCTTTGTGCCACACTGGGTTCAAATGCCTTCTGAATCATTTTTCTGTATTTATAATTATTGTTTGATAACCTTACTTACTATTTTATATATAGATATTTTTTCACTCTTTATGCGAAGCGCATGGCAGAGAACACCAGAAGAATTATCACTGAATTTTTGTATTGTTTGCTCATGTGTCAATTAATCCCATAAGGGATGGGTTGCTGACTGGCGATTTGACACAAAATACAATTTTATTTTCATTCATTAATTTTCATTCATTCATCCAGCAATAGTTGAATAGGATGGCATTGTGACCAGTGTTCCATTATTAAAGTAACCAGTGATTACATGTCTGTACATAGGGCTGCAGCCTTTAAGGTGAAGAGTTGAGTAAGCGGGTGGTAGCCGGCTAGTGACAGTGACTAAGTTCAGGGCAGGGTACAGGGTGGAGGCCGGCTAGTGATGGCTATTTAACAGTCTGATGGCCTTGAGATAGAAGCTGTTTTTCAGTCACACGGTCCCAGCTTTAATGTACCTGTACTGACTTTGCCATATAGATGATAGCGGGGTGAACAGGCCATTGCTCGGGTGGTTGATGTCCTTGATGATCTTTTTGGCCTTTCTGTGACACCGGGTGCTGTAGGTGTCCTGGAGGGCAGGCAATGTGCCCCCAGTGATGTGTTGGGCCGACCGCACCACCCTCCGGAGAGCCCTGCGGTTACGGGTGGTGCATTTGCCGTACCAGGCGATGATACAGCCCGACAGGATGGTTTCAATTGTGCATCTGTACAAGTTTGTGACAGCCTTAGGGGCCAAGCCAAATTTCGTCAGCCTCCTGAGGTTGAAGATGCGCTGTTGTGTGATTGGACCATTTCAGATTGTCAGTGAAGTTTTTCACCTTCTCCACTGCGGCCAGTCGATGTGGATGGGGGCGTGCTCCCTCTGCGGTCTCCACAATCAGCTCCTTTGTTTTGTTGACATTGAGGGAGATGTTATTTTCCTGGCACCACTCCGCCAGGGCTCTCACCTCCTCCCTGTAGGCTGTCTCATCATTGTTGATAATCAGGCCTACTACTGTTGTGTCATCTACAAACTTGCTGATTGAGTTGGAGGCATGTGTGGCCACAGTCATGGGTGAACAGGGAGTACAGGAGGGGGCTGAGCACGCACCCTTGTGGGGTCCCTGTGTTAAGCGTAGCGGAGGTGTTGTTTCCTACCTCAACCACCTGGGGGCGGCCCGTCAGGAAGTCCAGGACCCAGGGCCCCAAGCTTAATGATAAGCTTGAGAGTAATATGGTATGAAGGCTGAGCTGTAGTCAATTAATAGCATTCTTACATAGGTATTCCTGGGAAAGGGCAGTGTGATTCCATCGTCTGTGGACATGTTGGGGCGGTATGCAAACTGAAGTGGGTCTAGGGTGTCAGGTAAGGTGGAGGTGATATAATCCTTAACTAGCCTCTCAAAACACTTCATGATGACGGAAGTGAGTGCTACGTGGCGATAGTCATTTATTTCAGTTACCTTTGCTTTCTTGGGTACAGGAACAATGGTGGACATATTGAAGCAAGTGGGGACAGCAGACTGGGACAGGGAGAGATTGAATATGTCCATAGACACTCCCGCCAGCTGGTCTGCACATTCTCTGAGGACGTGGCTAGGGATGTCTGGGCTGGCAGCCTTGCGAGGGTTAACACGCTTAAATGTCTTACTCATGTTGGTCACGGAGAACGAGAGCCCACAGTCCTCTGAAGCGGGCTGCGTTGGTGGCACTGTGTTAAAATTGCATAGGCAAGGTGCAATAGATCAAATAAAATACAGTATATACATATGATATGAGTAATGTAAGATATGTAAACATTATTAAAGTGGCATTATTTAAAGTGGCACTATTTAAAGTGACTAGTGATCCATTTGTTAAAGTGACCACTGATTGGGTCTCCATGTAGACAGCAGCCTCTCCGAGTTAGTGATTGCTGTTTAGCAGTCTGATGGCCTTGAGATAGAATCTGTTCTTCAGTCTCTCGGTCCCAACTTTGAAGTACCTGTACTGAGCTCGCCTTCTGGATGGTTGCGGTGTGAACAGGCAGTGGCTCGGGTGGTTGTTGTCAATGATGATCTTTTTTGCCTTCCTGTGACATTGGGTGCTATAGGTGTCATGGAGGGCAAGTAGTTTGTCCCCAGTGATGCGTTGTGCAGATCTGCCTGCCACCTGGAGAGCCTTGCGGTTGAGGGCGGAGCAGTTGCCGTACCAGGCTGTGATACAGCCCGACAGGATGCTCTTGATTGTGGATTTGAAAAAGTTAGTCAGTGTTTTGGGTGACAAGACACATTTCTTCAGCCTTCTGAGGTTGAAGAGGCACTGCTGCGCCTTCTTCACCACACTGTCTGTGTGGGTGGACCATTTCAGTTTATCATTGATGTGTACACCGAGGAACTTAAAACTTTCCACTTTTTCCACTGCTCTCCCTTGGATGTGGACAGGGGTGTGCTCCCTCTGCTGTTTCCTGAAGTAAATGATCATCACCTTTGTTTTGTTGACGTTGAGTGAGAGGTTGTTTTCCTGACACCACACTCCTAGTGCCCTCACCTCTTCTCTGTAAGCTGTCTCGTTGTTGTTGGTAATCATGCCCACCACTATTGTGTCGTCTGCAAACTTGATGATTGAGTTGGAGGGGTGCATGATGGCCACACAGTCGTAGGTGAACAGGGAGTACAGGAGGGGGCTGAGTATGCACCTTGTGGGGCCCCAGTGTTGAGGGTCAGCGAGGTGGAGATGTTGTTAACTACCTTCCCCACCTGGAGGCGGCCCATCAGAATGTCCAGGACCCAATTGCACAGGGCGGTGTTCAGACCCAGGGCCTCCAGCTTGATGATGAGCTTGCAGGGCACTATGGTGTTGGATTCTGAGATGTAGTCAATGAACAGCATTCTAACATAGGTATTCCTCTTGTCCAAATGAAGTAGGGCAGTGTAATGGTGACTGAATCATCTGTGGACCTGTTAGGGCGGTATGCAAACTGAAATGGGTCTAGGGTGGCCGGTAAGGGGGATGTGGTATGATCCTTGACTAGTCTCTCAAAGCACTTCGTGATGACAGAAGTGAGTGCTATGGTGTGGTAGTCATTTAGTTCATCTAGGGATGCCGTCTGGGCCAGCAGCCTTGCGAGGGTTAACACGTTTAAATGTTTTACTCACGTCGGAAGAGCAGAGGGTGGGGGTGGGGGGGCACAGTTCTTGTTAGCGGGCCGCAACGGTGGCACTGTATTATCCTCAAAGTGGGCAAAGAAGGTGTTTAGTTTGTCTGGAAGTGTGACGTCGGTGTCTGTGACGTGGCTGGTTTGTTGTCGGTGATTTCCTGTAGATCCTGCCACATACGTCTCATGTCTGAGCCATTGAATTGCTACTCCACTTTGTCACTGTACCGGCATTTCCCTTGTTTGAATGCCATTATGGACGGAACAACTACACTGTTCATATTCAGCCATATTCCCAGACCGCTTTCCATGGTTAAATGAGGTGGTTTGCACTTTCAGTTTTGCCCGAGTGCTGCCATCCATCCACAGGTTCTGGTTAGGGTAGGTTTTAATAGTCACAGTGGGTACAACATCTCCAATGCACTTCTTTATAAATTCCATCACAGAGTCAGCGTATAGATCAATGTTTTTCTCTGAGGCTGATCGGAACATATCCCAGTCAGCATGATCAAAACAATCTTGAAGCGTGGATTCCGATTGGTCAGACCAGCGTTGAATGGTTCTAGTCACTGGTACATCCTGTTTGAGTTTCTGCCTATAAGACGGTAGAGAAAGATGGCATTGTGGTTGGATCTGCCGAAGTGAGAGCGGGGCAGGGCTTTGTATGCATCGCGGAAGTTAGAGTAGCAGTGGTCGAGTGTACTACCCCCGCTCATATTGAAATCAATATGCTGATGGTATTTAGGTAACCTTGTTCTCAAATTTGCTTTGTTAAAAACCCCAGCTACAATAAATGCAGCCTCAGGATATATGGTTTCCAGTTTACATAGAGTCCAGTGAAGTTCCTTTAGGGCTATCTTGGTGTCTGCTTGATGGGGAATGTACACAGCTGTGACGATAACTGACAATAATTCTTTTGGAAGGTAATATGGCCAGCATTTGATTGTGATGAAATCTAGGTCAGGTGAGCAGGACTTGAGTTCCTGTATGGTGTTATGATTACACCATGAGTTGTTAATCATGAAGCATACACCCCCGCCCTTCCTCTTCTCAGAGAGGTGTTTATCTCTGTCGGCGCGATGCATGGAGAATCCTGGTGGCTGAACCGATTCTGACAACATATCCCATGAGCCATATTTCCGTGAAACAGAGAATATTACAATCTCTGATATCTCTCTGGAAGGCAACCCTTGCTCGAATTGCGTCTACCTTGTTGTCTAGAGACTGGACATTGGTCAAGAGACTGGAGGGCAAAGAAATTGTTTAGCTTGTCCGGGAGCAAGACGTCGGTGTCTGCGACATGGCTGGTTTCCCTTTGTAATCCGTGATTGTCTGTAGACATATGTATCTGAACTCTGTACTACTCACAGAAACGAACACAATAATTGATTAATATTAATGCGCAGACATGGACATTACTACTCCATTACCCAGAATACAACAGGGGATCCTGACACCCAGGTGGTTGTTCGGGTGGTTGTTGTCAATGATGATCAACTGCACTTTACTGTGTGAACGAATGACTCATAGAGAGGGAGAGGGGGAGAGAGAGAGAGAGAAAGTGAGAGAGAGAGCGAGTGGCTTGGGGGGGGGGGGGGGGGGGGGGGTTGGAGAGAGAGTATCTCACCTTAATGTTGTGTGAAATGGTTTATATATTTTAACACCTTCTCATAGCACCTCCATACAAAACCTTCCCGACCTATTTGTCACATACTAATCAACAAACACACTCATAATAACCACATAAGAGCAATGTCAGAACCAATCTAAAGGTACTGTAACCCACTGGAGAGTCTCCCACAGATACATATCTTTTCCAGTTTAAATCTGCCATGCTTACAGCGTGACGAAGAAACAATCTCTCTCTTTCTCAATCTAATAATCCTCTCTTTTTTATTTGTCCAGGGACTGCCCATGCCTTCCTAGGCTGCACCACGTCTGTCCTAGTCTTAGTTCCTGAGCTGAGGTGAAGGGAGGATGTAATGAGGAGTAAAGGATGAAGTAGGGAGGGAGGGAGGGTTGAACAGACAGTCCAGGTGATTTCTGGGTATGTAATAACTATTGGGGATTCGGACCAACAATTTGTGAGCGAAAGACTTTCACAAAGGGGTAGGTTGAAGTAAGTGCTGAAAATAAACCATTTTTCAGCTTAATAACTAGCACCATGTATTTAGTATTAAAGGTAACTATTATTGCTGATCAGTGGTGGTGTTGTGGAGGTCACAGAGAGCTGAGATTTGAATAGGCATACGTAGTGCTCCATTCCAAATGTCTTCCAGGCTGACAAGAAGCGGTGCCACAGGAATATGTCACCCCCTATTGGCTAATGTGACCACAGCCTCAGTTCCTCTCAAGACTGTCACCTCACACTCCTGATCAGGGCCCATATTCAGAAAGCTTCTCAGAGTGTGGATCTACTTCCATTCATTATAATCTAAAAGGAAAAACTGATCCTAGATCAACACTCCTACAGGTCAATCATAATACACAATATATTGAGTTCTCTGGTACAGTCTGCTTTAGCCTAGATACTTGCTGGAACACAGATGTGACCTCTAATCACACACACATGCAGACCTATACACAAATACACGCATGCACACGCACTCTCACCCCCACCCCACACACACATACAAACGTACACACATACATACGTAACCTTTACTGTGAACATTTTAATCATGGTTAACTGACCTCTGGCCTGCTAAGAGGATCCCAGGTATTATAGTATTAGGCTGTAGAGATAAATACCTGGGAGGCAGACATCACCGGGACACATTCACATTAGAAAAGGTATTACCTACCTCACACAGATTAAACACTAGGGCCTTACATAAGCTGCCTGGCCTGGATGACTGGGTCCATATGAGGGACCACTGGGTCACACTCACAGATTCCTCTCCTGGACAGGGTTGTCACAGCCCTTAAAAGTCAGGTTTTATCATTTGTAGCTCTGCTTATGAGATCAGTGATTACAGTGTGGACCAAATATTCTCCTCCCCTCCCTCCATCTCTGTGATGTACATGGAACAGCACCATCCTAGGAGGCTGGTGGCAGGAACGGAGTGGACCGGAGTGGAACATGTGCTTTCCATATGTTGGATCTGTTAGATAACGTTCCATGTATTCCATTTCAGCCATTACAATGAGCCTGTCCTCCTATAGCTCCTCCCACCAGCTGTCATGTTTTGTTCTGTTCTGGACAACAACCGTTTACTGGTCCTCACCACACAATCCATAGATGACACATATGTCTTGTAAATTGAATGCAATGTATTGTTGACTTGTGCGTCAATATCCGTGATGCATATTTCACTTGCAAATTCTTCAAATAATGATTCATAGCAATGCCACCATGCTTCTATACCACACATCCATCATCTCACATCCCTGTCCAACATCTAAGATCCCTGCACCTGGTCACTGTCGTAGATACTCCCTGAAGATTGAAGTGCCAGGTGACATGCACTAACTCGTCACAATCCCTGTTAACACTTAGATCAACCTCTCAGGCAAATGACAGGATTTGCTTTGTACAGGATTTTTCAGAGAACCAAACAGTCCATGATCTGAATTACACAGGAATATATGATAAAACACCCATGATATAACTTTCCACAACTTGCCCCGCATAGAAAAAGTAAGACAAGTCATCCAAATCCTATTTCACTTTTTACCTCTAAACTTAGAGAGGAGAGTTAAGCACTCCCAAGGCCAATCACTGTATGATGGCTTTCTCGATGCCTTCCTTCTCAACGAGCAGTACAGACGGGAACCACTTTTAAGGGCCAGTCTCTGTGGAGTGTGTGTGTTTTATGTGATTGCCCGCATGTGCTCACATGCAAGCATGCACACACGCGAACACACACACATACTCAAACACTCACACACGCAAGGCCACCGGGGAGAAAGAAACAGAGGTTTCAACCCAACACACACACACTTATGGCCAAGCATGAAGTCGTAACCACAAGAGAAAGTCCACAGCTCTGGTTGATGTGGTGTGGTGCACAGTAGGACAGAATTAGAGAGTGGATCACTGAGTCCACTTCCCCCTTTAATAATCCTGTCTGTTATTATCACAGCTATACCCCTCTTTAAACAGGGAAGAGAGAGGAACTCATCCATCTTTACCTCGTAAAAGAGGAAAGGGTGCTGAAAGGAAAGACGGAGACGGACATTTGAACTGAGAGTTCTGAAATGTAAAATATAGGTAACACAAACAATAATGATAGTAAACAATACTGATAATGACATTAAACAATACCGATAATGATAGAAAACAATACCGATAATGATAGTAAACAATATTGTAATGATAGTCAACAATTATGTAATGATAGTCAATAATAGCGATAATGATAGTAAGCAATATTGGTAATGATAGTCAAAAATACTGTAATTATAGTAAACAATAATGTACTGATAGTAAACAATACTGTAATGATAGTTTTTAAAAAACAACGACGATAGTAAACAAGACTGTAATGATAATAAACAATACGGATAATGAAGGTAAACAATAATGTAATGATAGTACACAACACTGTAATGATAGTAAACAATAATTTCATGATAGGAAACAATAATGAAATTATAGTAAACAAAAATGTTATGATAAGAAACAATACCGATAATGATAGGAAACAATATCAATAATCATAGTAAACAATACTGTAATGATAATAAACAATACCAATGATAATAAACAATACCGAATCATAGTAAACAATAATGTTATGATAATAAACAATACCGATAATGATTGTAAACAATATTGTAACGATAGTAAACAATAATGTAATTATAATAAACAAAATTGTAACGATAGTAAACACTACTATAATGATAGTAAACAATAATGTAATGATAGTAAATAATAATGTAATGATAGTAAACAATAATGTAATTATAATAAATAAAATTGTAACGATAGTAAACAATACTATAATGTTAGTAAAGAATAATGTAATAATAGCCATCAATAATGCAATGACAGTAAACAATATTGTAATGATAGTAAACAATACTGTGATGATAGTAAACAATACGGTAATGATAGTAAACAATACTGCAATTATAATAGACAATAATGTAATTATAATAAACAAAATTGTAACGAGTGTGTTTCAAGAATGGTCCACCACCAAAAGGACAACCAGCCAACTTGACACAACTATGGGAAGCATTGGAGTCAACATGGGCCAGCATCCCTGTGGAACCGGGACACCTTGTAGAATCCATGCCCTGATGAATTGAGGAAGTTCTGAGGGCAAAAGGGGAGGGGTGAGGGGGTGCAATTCAATATTAGGAAGGTGTTCCTAATGTTTATACACTCAGTGTACATGTAGCTATATATCTATTTAACATGTGCCTTTCTACATGTTGGGGTATAATTGTATTGTTTTGGCACAGAAAGACATGGTTATCAGCCTGTGTGGGGTGAGGGGAGCAAGGTGGCGTTTTGAGTGACCACGTGCATGTGCACGAATGCGTGTGTGTGTGCATGTACGCATGCGTGTGTGTGTGTGTGCACGTCTGGGGTTATGGGGCTAAGGTCTAATAAAGGCCTTGATACCCTCTTCATGGAGCACTCTGAAGTTGCCTCCACTCCATCAAGTCAGTGTGCTGTTGCTCAGCAACCAGGGGTCTGGTGTTCCCGAGCGACGCTGTTTGTTCCCGGAGGAAAGAACAGAGGAGAGAGATCGAGAGAGGAGGCGAGGGTAAAACACAAATTGGTAAATGGAAGACTTGGACCCAGGGAGCCCTGGATCAATGCCTGAACAAACAAGCTCTTTCACTCACTCCTCTGTCTCTCTCATTCTGCCTCTCTCACAGTGTTTCTCTGTCTTTCCCTGTCTCTCTCAATCAATCATTTTCATCACAACTTTATTTTATTTCTCTTTTTTCGTTTCTCTCTCTTTTCACTCTCCTTCCCCCCTTTTTGTCTCTCTCTTTCTTTCATCTTGCTCTCCCTCATTCCCTTCTTTCCTCCCTCTCTTTCTCTCTGTCCTGTGTCAATGTGGATCAGTGAATGTTCCTCTGTAATTATATTTCCCCTGTCCATTGACTGATGAACAGGCTACAGGCACCAACCTCGTAGCTCAACTCAGAGCTTCCCTGTTACTTTCTGTTATTACATTACCAAGCATTTCTATTCTGATGACTGTTTATGTGTGTGTGAGTTTGTGCATGCATGTGTGCGTACTTGTGTGTGTGCGTTTGGGTGTATATCCATACTTGCATGCATGTTCAGTCAGCGCAGTCTGAGGCTAGGAAAATTACACTCTATACAATTGACCCGTAATGATTGAGTCACAAGTGTGGTGTTGTCCAGATTACATAATTTAAGTAAAGTAGGCAAGACATTACAGCTGCATAGGATGAGGAAAAGGTGGTCACCAAATGAAAGACGTGAGAGACATATTCAACGTCTCATTGGGGACAATAAGTTGATAGAAACGTATTATGCACCAAAGTACATTGTTGGATTTTTAACCACCAAACATCAGGTTTGTAATTAATTCCATTTCAATTCCGTTCAATTCAGGAAGTTAACCAAACTCCAAATACAATTCCAACTGTTCCTAATTGAAGAGAATTGGAATGTCATTGTACTTCCTGAATGACTGGAATTTAAATGGAATGGACCCCAACCCTGCCAAACATTTACTTTTGTGAGTGCAGAGACCATAGAGATGTCAGCTTGTTCCCATACTCGGTCCTGGGCCTGGGCTAGCTGAGAGCAGCACAGGTCAGGTGTGTAGTGCTAGGGGGAAAACCCTAGCTGAGAGCAGCACAGGTCAGGTGTGTAGTGCTAGGGAAAAAAACTAAACGTGCACTCAGGGAGGGACTGAGAGTTGGGTATAGTTCTCTTGGTCACTAGTACCCAAACTTGTGTGCACTGTGACCCACATAAAGCCACTTAAAATTCTCTTGTGACCTGCCGGATACACAAAACCATTGATTCTAACTGTAACCTAGTCTTAGCCTCTATCCACAGTGTCCAGAAAGAACCATTTTGGGTCTGGATGTATCAGTGGCAAGCTGACAGCCATAGTGGTCCAGCGTCTGTGTCCACCATTATGGTTCTACCATCTGTGTCTGCGGCTTTTCAGTCTATAATAAACAAACTAGAATTATTTTACAGACACTAACATTTCTCAATGTTGAAAGCAGAGTTTGGTTCTGGTGATGACTTTCATAGGGGTGACTGAAATGACTGAAATGACTGCAGCGACCAGAGTCTATGAGGACCAGGCTAAGTCAGGCTATGACAGCAACCACCAAATATATTAACATAAAGCAAGGTCAAATGTGGGTGGTCCTCATCGGTTTTCACAATTCAGAAACTTCTGAGCGCTAAATAGATTTCATTACCAGAGTTGGAGACAATTCCATTTCAATTCAACTCCGGTCATTGTTACTTTGTATTATAAACTGGGTGTTTTGAGACCTGAATGCTGATTGGCTGACAGCCATGGTATATCAGACTGTATATCACGGGTATGACAAAACATTTATTTTTACTGCTCTAATTACATTGGTAACCAGTTTATAATAGCAACAAGGCACCTCGGGGGTTTGTGGTATATGGCCAATATACCACGGCTAAGGGCTATATCCAGCACTCCGCGTTGCGTCGTACATAAGAACAGCCCTCAGATGTGGTATATTGGTCATATACCACACCACCTCAGGTTCTTATTGCTTAAACATACCATTCCTGTTCAATAGCACCCAATATATTTGATACATAAGAACATTTCAACATTGGTTCAGACTCTTTTAACAGTTGATGTAAATGGAATTGGCACCACTAGTTACACCCAGAGCCTGAACTTATTCGACCGAAAGCATATTTTAATAACTCATAGTCCTGATAGTCCATAGAGCCTGATCAAAACAAACCCTGAACGCACATTCAAGCGTGAGAAAGTCTACTCGTTCAGTCTGCCAAGTATGGCTTGCAACACCACAGAGAAACTCAAGCACGGGCCAGAGCACTGAGAACTCACCAGGACATAGCGTTCAGCACAGCACACCATCCCTCTCTTTCTCACTCTCTTCCCTATCTTAACCTAATTATATCTCTCCTCCTTCATCCTCCTCTCCGTGGCTTCTGGCTGTCTCTCTCCCACTAATGATATGATGTGATAGCTGGTGTCTGTCTGTCTGTCTGTCTGTCTGTCTGTCTGTCTGTCTGTCTGTCTGTCTGTCTGTCTGTCTGTCTGTCTGTCTGTCTGTCTGTCTGTCTGTCTGTCTGTCGCCACGGACCCAGAGCCTGGATCACATGTGGTTCATAACAGCTCCTGACCACTTCTATATATGTTGGTGTCTGTGCAAAGCAATGACACAAACACTCTGCATGGCTGGAGAGAGTGAGAGGGGGGTGAAGAAACAGCGAGAGAAAGAGAGGAGAGAGGGGGTGAGAGAAACAGCGAGAGAAAGAGAGGAGAGAGGGGGTGAGAGAAACAGCGAGAGAAAGAGAGGAGAGAGGGGGTGAGAGAAACAGCGAGAGAATGAGAGGAGAGAGGGGGTGAGAGAAACAGTAAGAGAAAGAGAGGAGAGAGGGGGTGAGAGAAACAGTAAGAGAAAGAGAGGAGAGAGGGGGTGAGAGAAACAGCGAGAGAAAGAGAGGAGAGAGGGTGAGAGAAACAGCGAGAGAAAGAGAGGAGAGGGGGTAAAGAAACAGCGAGAGAAAGAGAGGAGAGGGGGTGAGAGAAACAGCGAGAGAAAGAGAGGAGAGAGGGGGTGAGAGAAACAGTAAGAGAAAGAGAGGAGAGAGGGTGAGAG
Organism: Oncorhynchus kisutch; assembly: GCF_002021735.2. NCBI lineage: Eukaryota > Metazoa > Chordata > Actinopteri > Salmoniformes > Salmonidae > Oncorhynchus > Oncorhynchus kisutch. The sequence goes on from NC_034188.2 coordinate 25,887,347, forward strand.
AAACAGCGAGAGAAAGAGAGGAGAGAGAGTGAGAGAAACAGTAAGAGAAAGAGAGGAGAGAGGGGGTGAGAGAAACAGCGAGAGATAGAGAGGAGAGAGGGTGAGAGAAACAGCGAGAGAAAGAGAGGAGAGAGGGGGTGAGAGAAACAGTGAGAGAAAGAGAGGAGAGAGGGGGTGAGAGAAACAGCGAGAGAAAGAGAGGAGAGAGGGTGAGAGAAACAGCGAGAGAAAGAGAGGAGAGAGGGGGTGAGAGAAACAGTAAGAGAAAGAGAGGAGAGAGGGTGAGAGAAACAGCGAGAGAAAGAGAGGAGAGAGAGTGAGAGAAACAGCGAGAGAAAGAGAGGAGAGAAGGTGAGAGAAACAGCGAGAGAAAGAGAGGAGAGAGGGGGTGAGAGAAACAGTGAGAGAAAGAGAGGAGAGAGGGGGTGAGAGAAACAGCGAGAGAAAGAGAGGAGAGAGGGGGTGAGAGAAACAGCGAGAGAAAGAGAGGAGAGAGGGGGTGAGAGAAACAGCGAGAGAAAGAGAGGAGAGAGGGGTGAGAGAAACAGTAAGAGAAAGAGAGGAGAGAGGGGGTGAGAGAAACAGTAAGAGAAAGAGAGGAGAGAGGGGGTGAAGAAACAGCGAGAGAAAGAGAGGAGAGAGGGGGTGATGAAACAGAGAGAGAAAGAGGAGAGGGGGTGAGAGAAACAGCGAGGGAAAGAGAGGAGAGAGGGTGAGAGAAACAGTAAGAGAAAGAGAGGAGAGAGAGGGTGAGAGAAACAGCGAGAGAAAGAGAGGAGAGAGGGGGTGAGAGAAACAGCGAGAGAAAGAGAGGAGAGAGGGGGTGAGAGAAACAGCGAGAGAAAGAGAGGAGAGAGGGGTGAGAGAAACAGTAAGAGAAAGAGAGGAGAGAGGGGGTGAGAGAAACTGTGAGGGAAAGAGAGGAGAGAGGGGGTGAAGAAACAGCGAGAGAAAGAGAGGAGGGGGTGAGAGAAACAGCGAGAGAAAGAGAAGAGAGAGGGTGAGAGAATCAGTAAGAGAAAGAGAGGAGAGAGGGGGTGAGAGAAACAGCGAGAGAAAGAGAAGAGAGAGGGTGAGAGAATCAGTAAGAGAAAGAGAGGAGAGAGGGGGTGAGAGAAACAGCGAGGGAAAGAGAGGAGAGAGGGGGTGAGAGAAACAGCGAGAGAAAGAGAGGAGAGAGGGGGTGAGAGAAACAGTGAGGGAAAGAGGAGAGAGGAGAGAGAGGGAGAAAGTAATAGAGAAAGAGCTAGATTAAAGGAGAAAGAAAGAAGCAGACGGGCAATTCTAAACATTAAAGCTTCCAGAAGGTATGTCTGTGTGACTATGAGTCCATATAACTATCAGAGAGAGAGAGAAGAGAGGACAGAGAAAGAAGAGGGAAAGGTAGAGAGATAGAGATTAGTGAGGGAGAGAGAGAGAGAGAGAGAGAGAGAGAGAGAGAGAGAGAGAGAGAGAGAGAGAGAGAGAGAGAGAGAGAACATGGTAGTTCACAGGCCAGTCTAGAACACTGACATTTTGATAATGAACCCATGGAAGCACACAGTAGGGGAGGCATTAGACATCACACAGACAGATACACACACACATTACACAGAGACACAGAGACTTAATCACCTGCTTGTTATGACCGCTGAGGAGCTGTGAACAGACAGAGTAAAAAAATAACGACTAAACAGAGGGGGAACGAGAGAGAGAAGACAAACAGGTTGCTTGGACTAGTTTCCATGATGACTGGGTTTCCATGTTGTACCGGGTTGCCATGTTGGACTGGGTTTCCATGATGACTGGGTTTCCATGTTGTACCGGGTTTCCATGTTGTACCGGGTTTCCATGTTGGACTGGGTTTCCATGTTGGACTGGGTTGCCATGTTGGACTGGGTTTCCATGTTGTACCGGGTTTCCATGTTGGACTGGGTTTCCATGTTGGACTGGGTTTCCATGTTGGACTGGGTTTCCATGTTGGACTGGATTGCCATGTTGGACTGGGTTTCCATGATGACTGGGTTTCCATGTTGTACCGGGTTGCCATGTTGGACTGGGTTTCCATGTTGGATTGGGTTTCCATGTTGGACTGGGTTGCCATGTTGGACTGGGTTTCCATGATGACTGGGTTTCCATGTTGTACCGGGTTGCCATGTTGGACTGGGTTTCCATGTTGTACCGGGTTGCCATGTTGGACTGGGTTTCCATGTTGGACTGGGTTGCCATGTTGGAAAACCTAAGAAAATACCATATCATGAGTTAGAAACATGAATAAACAGGAACTCATTTATAGCTAGGCCTGTCTGCAGGAGCAGTAAGAAGTCTCCAACCCAACATGGGGAACAGATACCCTACATGAAGAGGGTGTCTGTGCTCCCGAGTGGCGCAGTGTTATAAGACACTGCATCTCAGTGCTAGAGGCGCCACTACAGTACCTGGTTTGAATCCAGGCTGCATCACATCCGGCTGTGATTGGGAGTTCCATAGAGCAGTGCACAATTGGCCCAGCGTCGTCCGGGTTTGGCTGGGGTAGGCTGTCATTGTAAATAAGAATTGTTCTTAACTGACTCGCCTATATTTTTTATTTATTTTTTATTTCACCTTTATTTAACCAGGTAGGCTAGTAGAGAACAAGTTCTCATTTACAACTGCGACCTGGCCAAGATAAAGCATAGCAGTGTGAACAGACAACAACACAGAGTTACACATGGAATAAACAATAAACAAGATTAATAATAAGCAGACTAACACTGGAGTGATAAATTATCAGATGGTCATGTGCAGGTAGAGATACTGGTGTGCAAAAGACCAGAAAAGTAAATAAATAAAAACAGTATGGGGGTGAGGTAGGTAAATTGGGTGGGCTATTTACCGATAGACTATGTACAGCTGCAGCGATCGGTTAGCTGATCAGATAGCAGATGTTTAAAGTTGGTGAGGGAGATAAAAGTCTCCAACTTCAGCGATTTTTGCAATTCGTTCCAGTCACAGGCAGCAGAGAACTGGAAGGAAAGGCGGCCATATGAGGTGTTGGCTTTAGGGATGATCAGTGAGATACACCTGCTGGAGCGCGTGCTACGGGTGGGTGTTGCCATCGTGACCAGTGAACTGAGATAAGGTGGAGCTTTACCTAGCATGGACTTGTAGATGACCTACAGGTCGCAGTGGTGGGTGGTATAAGGTGCTTTAGTAACAAAACGGATGGCACTGTGATAAACTGCATCCAGTTTGCTGAGTAGAGTATTGGAAGCTATTTTGTAGATGACATTGCCGAAGTCGAGGATCGGTAGGCTGGCCAGTTTTACTAGGGTAAGTTTGGCGGCGTGAGTGAAGGAGGCTTTGTTGCGGAATAGAAAGCCGACTCTAGATTTGATTTTAAATTGGAGATGTTTGATATGAGTCTGGAAGGAGAGTTTACAGTCTAGTCAGACACATAGATGTCCACATATTCTAGGTCGGAACCATCCAGGGTGGTGATGCTACTCGGGCGTGCGGGTGCAGGCAGCGAACGGTTGAAAAGCATTCATTTGGTTTTACGTTTAGCGTTTAAGAGCAGTTGGAGGCCACGGAAGGAGTGTTGTATGGAATTGAAGCTCGTTTGGAGGTTAGATAGCACAGTGTCCAAGGAAGGGCCAGAAGTATAAAGAATGGTGTCGTCTGCGTAGAGGTGGATCAGGGAACCGCCCGCAGCAAGCGCACCATCATTGATATATACAGAGAAAAGTCGGCCCGAGAATTGAACCCTGTGGCACCCCCATAGAGACTGACAGAGGACCGGACAACATGCCCTCCGATTTGACACACTGAACTCTGTCTGCAAAGTAGTTGGTGAACCAGGCAAGGCAGTCATTAGAAAAACCGAGGCTACTGAGTCTGCCAATAAGAATATGGTGATTGATAGAGTCGAAAGCCTTGGCCAGGTCGATGAAGACGGCTGCACAGTACTGTCTTTTATCGATGGCGGTTATGATATTGTTTAGTACCTTGAGCTGAGGTGCACCCGTGACCGGCTCGGAAACCAGATTGCACAGCGGAGAAGGTACGGTGGGGGCAGCTTTCCAATCCTTGGGGATCTCAGACGATATGAAAGAGAGGTTGAACAGGCTGGTAATAGGGGTTGCGACAATGGTGGCGGATAGTTTTAGAAATAGAGGGACCAGCTGATTTGTACGGGTCCAAGTTTTGCAGCTCTTTCAGAACATCTGCTATCTGGATTTGGGTAAAGGAGAAGCTGGGGAGGCTTGGGCGAGTAGCTGCGGGGGGGGCGTAGCTGTTGGCCGAGGTTGGAGTAGCCTGGAGGAAGGCATGGCCAGCCGTTGAGAAATGCTTGTTGAAGTTTCCGATTATCATGGATTTATCAGTGGTGACCATGTTACCAAGCCTCAGTGCAGTGGGCAGCTGGGAGGAGGTGCTCTTGTTCTCCATGGACTTTACAATGTCCCAGAACTTTTTGGAGTTAGAGCTACAGGATGCAAATTTCTGCTTGAAAAAGCTGGCCTTTGCTTTCCTGACTGACTGCATGTATTGGTTCCTGACTTCCCTGAACAGTTGCATATCGCGGGGACTATTCGATGCTATTGCAGTCCGCCACAGGATGTTTTTGTGCTGGTCGAGGGCAGTCAGGTCTGGAGTGAACCAAGGGCTATATCTGTTCTTAGTTCTGCATTTTTTGAACGGAGCACGCTTATCTAAGATGGTGAGGAAGTTACTTTTAAAGAATGACCAGGCATCCTCAACTGATGGGATGAGGTCAATATCCTTCCAGATCGATTAGAAAGGCCTGCTCGCAGAAGTGTTTTAGGGAGCGTTTGACAGTGATGAGGGGTGGTCGTTTGACTGCGGGCCCGTAGCGGATACAGGCAATGAGGCAGTGATCACTGAGACCCTGATTGAAGACAGCGGAGGTGTATTTGGAGGGCCAGTTGGTCAGGATAACATCTATGAGGGTGCCCTTGTTTACAGATTTAGGGTTGTACCTGGTGGGTTCCTTGATGATTTGTGTGAGATTGAGGGCATCTAGCTTAGATTGTAGGACTGCCAGGGTGTTAAGCATATCCCAGTTTAGGTCACCTAACAGAACAAAATCTGAAGCTAGGCAAATAATAATGAATAGATACTTCTCAGATGCCTTGTCAAGCTTGTGGTGAACTTTTATTTGGTGTTGGGATTATAGGCACAGCATCCTAACAATATGGCACATGCATTCATCCTGGCTCCTCTAGTCGCTGGTGCTGCATTGGGATAGAGGACAGATACAGAGTGTACGCAGTACAGCGATTTGTAAGAGTTGGCCCCTATTGTTTGGGTACTGGCTATTGTGAAATTGGAAAACAGGGTACAGCTTATTTGAAGGAACAGGACGTACACATCAATTAAATAGAATCGCATTTGTCGTGGGAGGTGGATTCTATGTCTATTATACACAAGGTCCACTGAATAGAATCTGAGACATCCGATGTACGCACAACTTTCTGGAACAATCTTTCTCAAATGTGGATGTCTTGATACACGTAAAAGGTCATCATCATTACAATTCTATATTGGTTAGCCATATAAACTAAACTGTGTTATTATTATAGATATATAGATACGGTGTATTGCTATGATAGATATATAGCTAGGGTGTATTACTATGATAGATATATAACTACGGTGTGTTACTATGATAGATATATAACTACGGTGTATTACTATGATAGATATATAACTACGGTGTGTTACTATGATAGATATATAACTATGGTGTGTTATTATGATATATATATATATATATAACTATGGTGTATTACTATGATAGATATATAACTACAGTGTGTTACTATGATAGATATATAACTACAGTGTGTTACTATGATAGATATATAACTACAGTGTGTTACTATGATATATATATAACTATAGTGTGTTATTATGATACATATATAACTATGGTGTGTTACTATGACAGATATATAACTACGGTGTATCACTATGATAGATATATAACTACGGTGTATTGCTATGATAGATATATAACTATGGTGTGTTACTATGATAGATATATATATATATATTTTAAATTTCACCTTTATTTAACCAGGTAGGCAAATTGAGAACAAGTTCTCATTTACAATTGCGACCTGGCCAAGATAATGCAAAGCAGTTCGACACATACACCGACACAGAGTTACACATGGAGGAAAACAAACATACAGTCAATAATACAGTATAAACAAGTCTATATACGATGTGAGCAAATGAGGTGAGATAAGGGAGGCAAAGGCAAATAAAGGCCATGGTGGCAAAGTAAATACAATATAGCAAGTAAAACACTGGAATGGTAGTTTTGCAATGGAAGAATGTGCAAAGTAGAAATAAAAAGAATGGGGTGCAAAGGAGCAAAATGAATAAATAAATAAAATACAGTAGGGAAAGAGGTAGTTGTTTGGGCTAAATTATAGGTGGACTATGTACAGGTGCAGTAATCTGTGAGATGCTCTGACAGTTGGTGCTTAAAGCTAGTGAGGGAGATAAGTGTTTCCAGTTTCAGAGATTTTTGTAGTTCGTTCCAGTCATTGGCAGCAGAGAACTGGAAGGAGAGGCGGCCAAAGAAAGAATTGGTTTTGGGGGTGACTAGAGAGATATACTTGCTGACACCTAGTCAGAGCCGTCCAGAGTAGCGATGCTGGACAGGCGGGTACGTGCAGGTAGCGATCGGTTGAAGAGCATGCATTTAGTTTTACTTGTATTTAAGAGCAATTGGAGGCCACCGAAGGAGAGTTGTATGGCATTGAAGCTTGCCTGGAGGGTTGTTAACACAGTGTCCAAAGAAGGGCCAGAAGTATACAGAATGGTGTCGTCTGCGTAGAGGTGGATCAGAGACTCACCAGAAGCAAGAGCGACCTCATTGATGTATACAGAGAAGAGAGTCGGTCCAAGAATTGAACCCTGTGGCACCCCCATAAAGACTGCCAGAGGTCCGGACAGCAGACCCTCCAATTTGACACACTGAACTCTATCAGAGAAGTAGTTGGTGAACCAGGCGAGGCAATAATTTGAGAAACCAAGGCTGTCGAGTCTGCCGATGAAGATGTGGTGATTATAGATATATAGATATATAACTAGGGTGTATCACTATGATAGATATATAACTACGGTGTGTTACTATTATATATATATAACTATGGTGTGTTACTATGATATATAAATAACTATGGTGTGTTACTATGAGAGATATATAACTATGGTGAATAACTACGATAGATATACTGTATATACAGTACTAGTCAAAAGATTGAACACCTACTCATTCGAGGGTTTTTCTATATTTTTTTAAACTATTTTCTACATTGTAGATTAACATAGAAAATAACACACATGGAATCATGTAGTTTGCAAAAAAAAGTGTTAAACAAATCAAAATATATTTTCTATTCGAGATTCTTAGCCAACCTTTGCCTTGATGACAGCTTTGTACAGTCTTGGCATTCTCTCAACCAGCTTCATGAGGTAGTCACCGGGAAAGCATTTCAATTAACAGTTGTGCCTTGTTAAAAGTTAATTTGTGTAGTAATTCACGTTTGAGCCAATCATTTGTGTTGTGATAAGGTAGGGATGGTATACAGAAGATTGCCCTATTTGGTAAAAGTCCAAGACCATATTATGGCAAGAACAGCTCAAATAAGCAAAGAGAAATGACAGTCCATTATTACATTAAGACATGAAGGTCAGTCAATACAGAACATTTTTTAAAAGTATAAAGTTTCTTTAAGTGCAGTCAAGTGCTTTGATGAAGCTGGCTTTCATGAGGACCGCCACAGGAAAGGAAGACCCAGAGTTACCTCTGCTGTAGAGGATACATTCATTAGAGTTAACTGCACCTCAGATTGCAGCCCAAATCAATGCTTCCCAGAGTTCAAGTAACAGACACATCTCAACGTCAACTGTTCAGAGGAGACTGAGTAAATCAGGCCTTCATGGTCGAATTGCTGCAAAGAAACCACTACTAAGGACACCAATCATTAGAAGAGGCCAAGAAACATGAGCAATGGACATTATATCAGTGGAAATCTCTCCTTTGGTCTGATGAGACCAAATTTGAGATTTTTGGATCCAACTGTCATGTCTTTGTGAGACGCAGAGTATGTGAACGGATGATCTCAGCATGTGTGGTTCCCACTGTGAAACATGGAGGAGGAGGTGTGATGGTGCTTTGCTGGTGACACTGTCTGGGATTTATTATGAATTTAATTCACACTTAACCAGCATGGCTACCACAGCATTCTGCAGCGATACGCCATCCCATCTGGTTTGTGCTTAGTGGAACTATCATTTGTTTTTCAACAGGACAATGACCCAACACACCTCCAGGCTTTGTAAGGGCTATTTGATGAAGAAGAGTGATGGAGTGTTGCATCAGATGACCTTGCCTCCACAATCACCCAAACTCAACCCAGTTGAGATGGTTTGGGATGAATTGGACCGCAGACTGAAGGAAAAGCAGCCAACAAGTGTACAGCATGAGGGAACTCCTCTGTTTTATTTGTGTTTTCACACAAGTAAAACAGTTAGAAAAGCATTCCTCATGAAGCTGGTTGAGAGAATGCCAAGAGTGTGCAAAGCTGTCATCAAGGCAAAGGGTGGCTACTTGGAAGAATCTACGAAACTACTACGAAACTACGATTTGTTACTATAAAATATATTTAACTATGGTGTGTTCCTCTGATAGATATATAACTATGGTGTGTTACTATAATAGATATATAGATACAGTGTGTTCCTCTGATAGATATATAACTATGGTGTGTTCCTATACACACATGATCCTAGGATCTCTCATTTACAAACATACCTCTCTGGAACATCATCGCCTGTTCACCCGTTTCACATTTCCATGGGAACAAGCAGGAGCAGCAAGGGCGTGTGTGTGTGCATATGTTGTAGGTGAGACAATGTTAGCACCTTAAAGATTCCACATTTTTTATGCTATGTTCTACACATTTGTATTTTATCCAGGTTTCTCGCTGCAGACCAGTGTTTTCACACAAATAAAACAGAAAAGTAAGAGAAAAATGTAGCCAAGGTTTTAGACAATCCTTGACATAACATTTAGCATTAAGCTTTTCCCGGTGACCAAACGGATTCCTGTTCGTTTGTTTACGAGCTGCAGAGACAACGTCCCGGGGATTTTTTAAAGACAGCAGTGTTTGAAATTTTTAATGAGCTCAAATTGGTTCATTACTTTTTAATGGGCTGTGTGGAAGCCCCAGAACCCGGATTGTTTTCTTGTGGTGAACAAACATGCTCTGTTCTGGATAATGACTCACATTCAAACTTCTAACCACGTCAGCACAGCTCAACAAGGCAGCTTTTTATATCATAATATCCTGTCCAGACATTCAAACCTATATTAAAAGTAATTTGACACCTAGCCAACTATTCTCTCAGGAGAGTGCAACCAAACTTTTAGCAAACACAGAACTGAGCTGGCTACAGCACCTCATCACTCGTCCCAGGGTGGAATTACACTGAAATTTAGATTGGAAATACCAGCAGCCTCTCTCCGAGGAAGGAACTTCTTTATGTTATGGAAATGTACCCTAACATGACAAAATAACTTTGATAACTTTGTCATTCTTCCACACAGAGCTGTGGAACATGGCTCCAAGTGAGCAAAATGAGGTGATGTCATCCTATCAGTGTGCTCTAGTAAATCTCTGTAGGAGGTACTGATACTTTTATGGAAATATTAATGGTATTGTAAAAGAGTTTGCTTGGTGTGTTTCTGTATGTGTCTCTCTCTGTGTGTGCGTGTATGGAAAGAGATTTTTAACCCTCCTGTTGTGTTTGTTTCATGTTAATTAATTACGTGTGCCAGGTCAAAAAGGACCATCCCATTATAGCGGATTATAAATCCATAATACATATATTATCACCATGTTGTGTTAGATCTCTTTATCAACTTAAGTTCTTGTGAACATTATAAGTTTTGAACTTCTATTTACTATTTATTGCCTGTAGGCCTCATTGATCTGAGCTCATACAACTCTTTTTTGAGTTAAAAAAAAGCATAATGTATGGATTATTCTGACTATAGCAACCACTCAGATAAAACATATTGGGCTATTTATCACAGACTACTTTGCGTCAAAGTTTAACAAGGACATTTGTTATGAAACAATTTCAAATGTTTAAATAGTGTCAGGATTTGATGTCATCAACCCGGGATATGGCATAACTCGTTGGCCCTGGGGTCATCCTGATAACGGTTTCAGCCGACAGCCGAGCTCTCTTCTCAGGTGGGGATGAAGACCGGGACAAATTCCAATTCCTTGACCAGAATGTAACAACAACCTCAGCAGGGCCCTCTTCCTCATCACTGGAATGTAACAACAACCTCAGCAGGGCCCTCTTCCTCATCACTGGAATGTAACAACAACCTCAGCAGGACCCTCTTCCTCATCACTGGAATGTAACAACAACCTCAGCAGGGCCCTCTTCCTCATCACTGGAATGTAACAACAACCTCAGCAGGGCCCTCTTCCTCATCACTGGAATGTAACAACAACCTCAGCAGGACCCTCTTCCTCATCACTGGATTGTAACAACAACCTCAGCAGGGCCCTCTTCCTCATCACTGGAATGTAACAACAACCTCAGCAGGGCCCTCTTCCTCATCACTGGAATGTAACAACAACCTCAGCAGGGCCCTCTTCCTCATCACTGGAATGTAACAACAACCTCAGCAGGGCCCTCTTCCTCATCACCGGAATGTAACAACAACCTCAGCAGGGCCCTCTTCCTCATCACTGGAATGTAACAACAACCTCAGCGGGGCCCTCTTCCTCATCACTGGATGGTTCCACATCGGTTGTCTCTTGGTCTGGATCATATTCTGTGTTGTCTTCAACTTCTGATACTTCCTCCTCTAATGCATCTTCACTGTCAGTTTCCTGGCCAATCTCTCTTCCTCACCAGTGTCATGATCAAAGATATTATCAAGAGCCTCACATTCAGTATGTTGTTTGGTCATTGTGCTGCCACAGAATGAATTGTGAGCAAGGCCTCAAATCTTTATATACCAGAGCTGTGAGAAAAGTTCTATAAATATGAAACAATGTTGCGATTGTTTGTGAGAATGCCACCAGGTGTAGTTCCCGTGGGGGGAAAGATTCTATTGGGGAAAGGTTGCCAGGGGAGTGAGGTGTGTGTGTTTGTGTGTGTGTCTGTGCTCAAACACACATGCATGTGGGGGTCTGGGAGAGGAAGTGTGTCCATCTGATGAATGGGCATGTGCTTGAACTCAATTTTATACACTAATTGTGGTCTCACCCATTCATTTCCCATGTCTGGTCATTTTTGACTGGGAACACCACAGGTGTACAGAAGTTAAATAAGACACCCAAAATGTTATGAAAATCATCCAAATGTATTTTGTGTGTTCAGATGCCCTGTGTGGACAAAGTCATGGAACCTTATGACAATCAGATTCAATTAACTACATTTTTCAGAGAAAAAACTTAGACCGGAACACAGCAGGAGGGTTAAACAGACATGGATCCTGTCCTACCTCTTAAATGTCTGAGGAAACCAACAATCCAAACAAAATTCTAAGGAATCAGAATAGTTTCCAGAAAATAGTTCCATAAAAACAACAATAAATATTCCCTAAGTCAAAAACATTCGATGAGTGTAGAGAATAGCCAATATAAAAACATGAAAATCAGAAACAGGTTTTTATATACTAAAGCAATATACAGCATACTGGGCTTATAATGGGCATATATAGGTCTCATGTAGTTGTGACTGTTGCATTGAGCTTTGTTCTGCTCAGCAGGGCAAAATCATGATGATGATTATAACATAGTACTTTTCCAGCTGCTCACATCACTTTATAAAGGGTTGTCACCTCATCCAGATCTGGGCCCGTACCCACAAAGCGTAGGAGTGCTGATCTAGGATCTGTCCATACAAGTTAGCATTAGGTTTTTCCCGGTGACATTAACAATGTCTACACTATCTTTCTGATCAATATGTTATTTTAAATGGACAAAAAAATGTGCTTTTCTTTCAAAAACAAGGACATTTCTAAGTGATCCCAAACTTTTGAACGGTAGTGTAGATATCATATAGATATCATTTTGTTTATTTAACCTTTATTTAACTGGGCAAGTCGGTTAAGAAAAAATTCTTATTTACAATGACGGCCTACCGGGGAACAGTGGGTTAACCACTTTGTTCAGGGGCAGAAAGACAGATTTTCACCTTGTCAGCTCTAACCACTAGGCTACCTATAGATATCCTACAGATATATAGATATAATATAGATCAAAGATCTTGGCCAGGGTATAAATCAAGAGTGGGTGGGGATGGAGCCACGTAAATGGAGGTCTTTAGGAGAGTATGGTTTTGTATTGGTGTTTTAAATCAATACTATATTGTAGATGGTCACGTTGCACATAAAGACAGAATACAGTCCCTGTGACTCCAAAGAGCAGATGGAACAAGTGTGGAGATGGTGTTATGGGAACGGAGGAGAGTAGTTAAGTCATTATGTAGCATTAAGGAGATACTGTATGTCACGTTTAGAATGATCCTTATCAGACCAGGGGAAATGACACAGGGATGTGTCAGACAGAGGAACTCACATCTCTCTCTCCTTCTCTTTCTTTCTTTCTCTTTCTCCCTCTCCACTTCCCCTTTGCCTCTAACTCCCCCTCTCAGGGAAACCAACAACAGAACGGTACACCAGTGGTATGATGGACACAAAGGCCACAAACATCTGTCAGAGAGCAGGCAGATATTTGTTCTGCTTCATTCTGAGCAGGGCAGGAACACTATTAGGTTGCTTTAAGCCATCCATCACCTCTCCACCCCGGGCGGTAGCTCCACGTCTCCTTTCAACTATGTGGAGGTCATAATAACAGACAATGGGTGAGGGATTGCGATGTTCACTGACATTTCTACTGGGTCCACCAGCCAGACTTAGACTGGCCGTCGGCAGGGAAACTTGACATTTCTGACTGGGGGGATGGGTCGGGACAGGGGACACACACTCGGGTCAAACCAATAGAAGGGGTTCTGACAACCACTGCTGCTCAGGTGTCATCCGGCCTGGTTAGCAGGGGGCGGGAGCTACACAGGTGTAACCCTCTCTCAGTTGTCTAACAGTAGGAGGCAGTTCAAAGAGCCTGGGTGGTTACGCAACTCAGATTACTGTCCGCTACCCTCAGTCGTAATGCAGTTCACTGTACATAAGAACATGCATTAAGAAGTAAGAATGTTGCAAAACTGTTTTTTCCATTATGTTTTTCCTGTTTCATCACATCAACAGTGTAGGCCCACTGATTCTCTGTATGTCTCTGTGCTCAGTCAGAGGGCCACAACTACCACACTACAAAGACTTGATCAGACAGCAGACAGATGGATACAGACAGACGGACAAACATAGGCGCACGCACACAGGCATATAGACAGGCAGATAGTTGCCAGACAGCATTGTTGTTCTATCTAAGGCAGATGTGAGTGAAGAAAACAGTATTACACTAATCAAAACACTGTGAGCTTCTGTTACCAGAACACTTGACCTTGGTCGCCATGACAATAGAATATCGTCATATGATCTCCACCTCGGGACACAAGAACGCTTTACCAGCATCCTAGGGAGCTCACATGCCAGCTGCGTCATTATTTTTCTTCCTCAGCTCTCTTCGCTCTCTCGTTCCACAACAACAGTGTTTCAGCGATGCATTCTTTAACCAACTGTTTTGTCAGGGGATGCTAAACAAAAGGCTGAGCCCTTGAACCAAGAGTGGATGGAACAATGTGAATAAGATGATGGAATCTGCATGGCTGTCTATAATAACTGTCATTATCTTTCGGGGTTTGTCTTTCGTTTTCTTCATGGGTGTGATTGGTTAGGCTATTTTGTCGCATTATCTTGAGTTCTAAAGATTGCCATGTTATTATAATATTATCTTCCTTTTAGATCAATAGCTAGTCAAAGAAACAAGGCAAGCGAAATAAGCTGCTCATAAGAATTTGGACGAGGTCTTGTGCGCGAGCAACAGGAATAGTTCTATTGGAATCCATTTGGCTGGAGCAGATCATGATACTATCATCACCTCTTATCCTTCAGATCAGTGACTAGGAAAGAAAAAAGGTCCTCAGTAAGCAACAGACACGTAAAGGAAACTCAAATCAAACTTTACTTGTCACATGCGCCGAATACAACAGGTGTAGACCTTACCACGAAATGCTTACTTATGAGCCATTAACTCTTTCTTGAACTGCATTGTTGCTTAAGAAATTATTCTCCAAATAAACTCGAGTACAAAAAAAAAAGTAGGCTCTATACACTGGGGGTACCGAGGAGGTACCGAGTCAATGTGCGGTGGTACAGGTTAGTCGAGGTCATTCGTTTATGTAGGTAGGGATAAAGTAGTGATGTATAGATAATAAACAGTGAGTAGCAGCAGTGTAAAAACAAATGGGGGGGGGGTATGTCAATGTAAATAGTCCGGGTGGCTATTTGATTAATTGTTCAGCAGTCTTATGGCTTGTGTGTAGAAGCTGTTAAGGAGCCTTTTGGTCCTAGACTTGGTGCTCCGGTACCGTTTGCCGTGGCGGTAGCAGAGAAAACAGTCTATGACTTGGGTGACTGGAGTCTTAGACTTTTTTTGGGGCTTTCCTCTGACATCACCTGGTATATACCGGTAGGTCCTGGAAGCTTGGCCACAGTGATGTACTGGGCCGTTGGCAATACCCTATGAAGCGCCTTGCGGTCAGAAACCGAGCAGTTGCCATACCAGGCGGCCAGGATGCTTTCGATGGTGCAGCTGTACATTTTTGAGGATCTGGGGACCCACAAATCTGGGGTCTCCAGAGGGGGAAAAGGTTTTGTTGTGCCCTCTTCACGACTGTCTTGGTTTGTTTGGACCATGATAGTTCATTGGTGATGTGGACACCAAGGAATTTGAAACTCTCAACCCGCTCCACTACAGCCCCATCGATGTTAATGGGGGCCTGTTCGGCCCGCCTTTTCCTGTAGTCCACAATCAGCTCCTTTGTCTTGATCACATTAAAGTATATGTTGTTGTCCTGGCACCACACTACCAGGTCTCTGACGTCCTGCTTATAGGTGTCTCATCGTTGTCGATAATGAAGCCTAGCACTGTTGCCTCGTCAGCAAACTTAATGATGGTGATGGAGCCCCGTTTGGCCACCACGCATTAGTGGGTGAACAGGGAGTACAGGAGGGGACTAAGCATGCACCCCTGTGGGGCCCCAGTGTTTGAGGATCAGCGTGGCAGATGTGTTGTTGCCTACCCTTATCACCTGGGGGTGGCCCGTCAGGAAGTCCAGGATCCAGTTGCAGAGGGAGGTGTTTAGTCCTTAGCTTAGTGATGAGCTTTGTGGGCACTATGGTGTTGAACACTGACCTGTAGTCAATGAACAACATTCTCACATAGTTGTTCCTTTTGTCCAAGTGGGAAGGGGCATTGTGGAGTGCGATTGAGATTGTGTCATCTGTGAATCTGTTGGGGCGGTATGCGAATTGGAGTGGGTCTTGGGTGTCCGGGATGATGCTGTTGATGTGAGCCATGACCAGCCTTTTAAAGCATTTCATGGCTACGGGCGGTAATCATTTAGACAGGTTACCTTCACTTCCTTGGGCACAGGAACTAAGGTGGTCTGCTTGAAACATGTAGATATTACAGACTCGGTCAGGGACAGGTTGAAAATGTCAGTGAAAACACTTGCCAGTTGGTCAGTGCATGCTGAGTACACGTCATGGTAATCCAGCTGGCCCTACAGCTTTTTGAATGTTGACCTGTTTAAAGGTCTTGCTCATATCGTCTACCAAGAGAGTTATCACACAGTCGTCCATCACAGCTGGTGCTCTCATGCATGCTTCAGTGTTGCTTGTCTCAAAGTGAATCTCCCTCTAAATGTTTTACTACAAAACATAGAAAAGTCGCAATTTTTACATATCTTGATGTTGGGGTGGTGCTGGAGAGGATGAATTAAAGTAAACATTTTTAGAAATGTCCCATTAAAGGAATTGGGCCATATTCATATATACAGTAAATCTCCTGTGTGTCTCTCCGTACCACGTACTGGGACAGAGAAGTAGGCCATGGTGAGAGAGTAGATGCATCAGTGTGTCGCCAGTCAGACTGGCAATGGCCACTTAGGGTGTAGGGCCCACAGACACACACATGCACCCACCATCCACTCTCTTTTTCCTTCTCTCTCGCTTCCTCTATTTTTCTCTCTACCTCTCTCTATATGGTCCTACCTGGCAGCAATCCCTGCCAGCATACCACACATGCCTCGTCAGTCACAACCCTGGCAGTGAAGCCCAGGATTAAACCCAGGATTGGCATTAAATAACCTTCTGCTGATTCCAGGTAAATGGGTGATTGTGTCTTTTGGACCTTTATGAAGGGTGTGATTGTTAGGATTCTGTCAATCTATGATATATTATGGAATGGAAGCTCTTTCCTTTCAGCTCGTTGTGAAGAGACTGGGGGAAAACAACAGAGGGATGTGATGGGTTGTGTGTTTCAGTTGACCCCAGCCAGGGCTCAGCGTCTGTGGCGTATACAAAACACACGAGTACATACATACACCTCTACACACAAAAACCTCTCTACACATGCACACGTCTAAACATAAACCTACACACACCTCTACACATACAACTACACACACCTCCACACATATACACATACACTACCATTCAAAAGTTCCTCTGTCCAGTGTCTGTTCTTTTGCCCATCTTAATATTTTATTTTTGTTGGCCAGTCTGAGATATGGCTTTTTCTTTGCAACTCTGCCTAGAATGCCAGCATCCCGGCGTTACCTCTTCACTGTTGACGTTGAGACAGGTGTTTTACGGCTACTATTTAATGAAGCTGCCAGTTGAGGACTTGGGAGGTGTCTGTTTCTCAAACTAGACATTCTAATGTACTTGTCCTCTTGCTCAGTTGTGCGCCGTGGCCTCCCACTCTTTCTATTCTGGTTAGAGCCAGTTTGCGAAGTTCTGTGAAGGGAGAAGTACACAGCACTGTACGAGATCTTCAGTTTCTTGGCAATTTCTCGCATGGAATAGCCTTCATTCCTCAGAAGAATAGACTGACGAGTTTTAAAAGAAAGTTATTTGTTTCTGGCCATTTTGAGCCTGTAATCGAACCCACAAATGCTGATACTCCAGATACTCAACTAGTCTAAAAAAGGCCAGGTTTATTGCTTCTTTAGTCAGAACAGTTTTCAGCTGTGCTAACATGAATGCAAAAGGGTTTTCTAATGATCAATTAGCCTATTAAAATTATAAACTTGGATTAGCCTAACACAACGTGCCATTGGATCACAGGAGTGATGGTTGCTGATAATGGGCCTCTGTACGACTATGTAGATATTCCATAAAAAAATCTGCCATTTCCAGCTACAATAGTCATTTACAACATTAACAATGTTAACACTGCATTTCCAATCAATTTGACGTTATTTTAATGGACAAAAAATTGCTTTTCTTTCAAAAACAAGGACATTTCTAAGTGAACACAAACTTTCGAACGGTAATGTACACCTCTACACATACAGTACCAGTGAACATTTTGGACACACCTACTCATTCAAGGGTTTATTTTTATTTTTTTTATTTTTTTCTACATTGTAGAATAATAGTGAAGACATCAAAACTATGAAATAACACATGGAATCATGTAATAACCCCCAAAATAGTTTAAAAAAAAATCTAAATATATTTTACCAACCCTTTGCCTTGATGACAGCTTTGCACACTTGGCATTTTCTCAACCAGCTTCATAAGGAATGCTTTTTCAACATTCTTAAAGGAGTTCCCACATATGCTGAGTATTTGTTAGCGGCTTTTCCTTCACTCTGCAGCCCAACACATCCCAAACCATCGCAACTTGGGTGAGGTCAGGTGATTGTGGAGGCCAGGTCATCTGAACTCCATCACTCTCCTTCTTGGTCAAATAGTGGCTGGAACCAAAAATCTCACATTTTGAGTCATCAGACCAAAGGACAGATATCCACAGGTCTAATGTCCATTGCTCATGTTTCCAAGTCTCTTCTTCTTATTGGTGTCCTTTAGTAGTGGTTTCATTGCAGAAATTCACACAGTCTCCTCTGAACAGTTGACGTTGAGATGTGTCTGTTACATTAACTCTTTGAAGCATGTATTTGGGCTGCAATCTGAGGTGCAGGTACCTCAAATGAAATTATCCTCTGCAGCAGAGGTAACTCTGGGTCTTCCTTTCCTGTGCCGGCTTGATGGTTTTTGCGACTGAACTTGAAGAAAGTTTAAACGTTTTTGAAATTATCTGTATTGACTGACCTTCATGTCTTAATGTAATGAAAGACTCATTTCTCTTTGCTGTTTGAGCTGTCCTTGCCATAATATGGTCTTGGTCTTTTACCAAATAGGGCTATCTATTGTATCCCACCCCTACCTTGTCACAACACAACAGATTGATTCAAACACATTAAGGAAAGAAATGGCGCCACACCAAACTGGAAGTCTTCCGACTAGCTTGGAAAGACAGTACCGTGCAGTACCGTCGAGCCCTGACTGCTGCTCGATCATCCTATTTTTCTAACTTAATTGAGGAAAATAAGAACAATCCGAAATTCCTTTTTGATACTGTCGCAAAGCTAACTAAAAAGCAGCATTCCCCAAGAGAGGATGACTTTCACTTTAGCAGTGATAAATTCATGAACTTCTTTGAGGAAAAGCTTATGATTATTAGAAAGCAAATTACGGACTCCTCTTTAAATCTGCGTATTCCTTCAAAGCTCAGTTGTCCTGAGTCTGCACAACTCTCCCAGGACCTAGGATCAAGAGAGACGCTCAAGTGGTTTAGTACTATATCTCTTGACACAATGATGAAAATAATCATGGCCTCTAAATCTTCAAGCTGCATACTGGACCCTATTCCAACTAAACTACTGAAAGAGCTGCTTCCTGTGCTTAGCCCTCCTATGTTGAACATAATAAACGGCTCTCTATCCACCGGATGTGTACCAAACTATCTAAAGGTTTCAGTAATAATGCCTGTCTTGAAAAAGCCAAACCTTAACCCAGAAAATATAAATAAATATCGGCCTATATCGAATCTTCCATTCCTCTCAACATTTTTTGAAAAGGCTGTTGCGCAGCAACTTACTGCCTTCCTGAAGACAAACAATGTATACAAAATGCTTCAGTCTGGTTTTAGACCCCATCATGGCACTGAGACGGCACTTGTGAAGGTGGTAAATTACATTTTAATGGCATCGGACCGAGGCTCTGCATCTGTCCTCGTGCTCCTAGACCTTAGTGCTGCTTTTGATACCATCGATCACCACATTCTTTTGGAGAGATTGGAAACCCAGATTGGTCTACACGGACAGGTTCTGGCCTGGTTTAGATCTTATCTGTCGGAAACATATCAGTTTGTCTCTGTGAATGGTTTGTCCTCTGACAAATCAACTGTAAATTTCAGTGTTCCTCAAGGTTCCGTTTTAGGACCACTATTGTTTTCACTATATATTTTACCTCTTGGGGATGTTATTCGAAAACATAATGTTAACTTTCACTGCTGACACACAGCTGTACATTTCAATGAAACATGGTGAAGCCCCAAAATTGCCCTTGCTAGAAGCATGTGTTTCAGACATAAGGAAGTGGATGACTGCAAACTTTCTACTTTTAAACTCGGACAAAACAGAGATGCTTGTTCTAGGTCCCAAGAAACAAAGATCTTCTGTTGAATCTGACAATTAATCTTAATGGTTGTACAGTCGTCTCAAATAAAACTGTGAAGGACCTCGGCGTTACTCTGGACCCTGATCTCTCTTTTGAAGAACATATCAAGACCATTTCAAGGACAGCTTTTTTCCATCTACGTAACATTGCAAAAATCAGAAACTTTCTGTCCAAAAATGCAGAAAAATTAATCCATGCTTTTGTCACTTCTAGGTTAGACTATTGCAATGCTCTACTTTCCGGCTACCCGGATAAAGCACTAAATAAACTTCAGTTGGTGCTAAATACGGCTGCTAGAATCCTAACTAGAACCAAAAAATTTGATCATATTACTCCAGTGCTAGCCTCTTTACACTGGCTTCCTGTCAAAGCAAGGGCTGATTTCAAGGTTTTACTGCTAACCTACAAAGCATTACATGGGCTTGCTCCTACCTATCTCTCTGATTTGGTCCTGCCGTACATACCTACACGTACGCTACGGTCACAAGACGCAGGCCTTCTAATTGTCCCTAGAATTTGTAAGCAAACAGCTGGAGGCAGGGCTTTCTCCTATAGAGCTCCATTTTTATGGAACGGTCTGCCTACCCATGTCAGAGACGCAAACTCGGTCTCAACCTTTAAGTCTTTACTGAAGACTCATCTCTTCAGTGGGTCATATGATTGAGTGTAGTCTGGCCCAGGAGTGGGAAGGTGAACGGAAAGGCTCTGGAGCAACGAACCGCCCTTGCTGTCTCTGCCTGGCCGGTTCCCCTCTTTCCACTGGGATTCTCTGCCTCTAACCCTATTACAGGGGCTGAGTCACTGGCTTACTGGGGCTCTCTCATGCCGTCCCTGGAAGGGGTGCGTCACCTGAGTGGGTTGATTCACTGATGTGGTCATCCTGTCTGGGTTGGCGCCCCCCCTTGGGTTGTGCCATGGCGGAGATCTTTGTGGGCTATACTCAGCCTTGTCTCAGGATGGTAAGTTGGTAGTTGAAGATATCCCTCTAGTGGTGTGGGGGCTGTGCTTTGGCAAAGTGGGTGGGGTTATATCCTTCCTGTTTGGCCCTGTCCGGGGGTGTCCTCGGATGGGGCCACAGTGTCTCCTGACCCCTCCTGTCTCAGCCTCCAGTATTTATGCTGCAGTAGTTTATGTGTCGGGGGGCTAAGGTCAGTTTGTTATATCTCTGGAGTACCTCTCCTGTCCTATTCGGTGTCCTGTGTGAATCTAAGTGTGCGTTCTCTAATTCTCTCTCGGAGGACCTGAGCCCTAGGACCATGCCCCAGGACTACCTGACATCATGACTCCTTGCTGTCCCCAGTCCACCTGACCGTGCTGCTGCTCCAGTTTCAACTGTTCTGCCTTATTATTATACGACCATGCTGGTCATTTATGAACATTTGAACATCTTGGCCATGTTCTGTTATAATCTCCACCCGGCACAGCCAGAAGAGGACTGGCCACCCCACATAGCCTGGTTCCTCTCTAGGTTTCTTCCTAGGTTTTGGCCTTTCTAGGGAGTTTTTCCTAGCCACCGTGCTTCTACACCTGCATTGCTTGCTGTTTGGGGTTTTAGGCTGGGTTTCTGTACAGCACTTTGAGATATCAGCTGATGTACGAAGGGCTATATAAATACATTTGATTTGATTTGAAATTCTACACATTGCCTTTTAACAAGGCACACCTGTTAATTGAAACACATTTAATTTTTATTTCACCTTTATTTAACTAGGTAAGCTAGTTGAGAAGAAGTTCTCATTTACAACTGTGACCTGGCCAAGATAAAGCAGAGCAGTGTGACACAAACAACAACACAGAGTTACACATGGAATAAACAAGAGTACAGTCAATAACCCAGTAGAAAAAAAAGAAAGTCTATATTCAGTGTGTGCAAATGGTGTGAGGTGGTAAGGCAATAAATAGGCCATAGTAGCGAAGTAATTACGATTTAGCAGATTAACACTGGAGTGATAGATGAGCAGATGATGATAATCAGATGATGGTGTGTAAGTAGTGATACTGGTGTGCAAAAGAGCAGAAAAGTAAATAAAACAATATGGGGATGAGGTAGGTAGATTGGGTGGGCTACAGATGGACTACGTACAGCTGCAGGGATCGGTTAGCTGCTCAGATAGCTGATGTTTAAAGTTAGTGAGGGAAATTTGAGTCTCCAGCTTCAGAGATTTTTGCAATTCGTTCCAGTCACTGGCAGCAGAGAACTGGAAGGAAAGGCGGCCAAAAGAGGTGTTGGCTTTGGGGATGACCTGTGAAATATACCTGCTGGAGCGCGTGCTACGGATGGGTGTTA
This sequence comes from Oncorhynchus kisutch, assembly GCF_002021735.2. Classification (NCBI taxonomy): domain Eukaryota; kingdom Metazoa; phylum Chordata; class Actinopteri; order Salmoniformes; family Salmonidae; genus Oncorhynchus; species Oncorhynchus kisutch. Next base: position 25,909,372 of record NC_034188.2, read on the forward strand.
TCGTGACCAGTGAGCTGAGATAAGGCGAAGATTTACCTAGCATAGACTTATAGATGACCTGGAGCCAGTGGGTCTGGCGACGAATATGTAGCGAGGGCCAGCCGACTAGAGCATACAGGTCGCAGTGGTGGGTGGTATAAGGGGCTTTGGTAACAAAACAGACGGCACTGTGATAGACTGCATCCAGTTTGTTGAGTAGAGTGTTGGAAGTTATTTTGTAGATGACATCGCCAAAGTCGAGGATCGGTAGGATAGTCGGTTTTACTAGGGTAAGTTTGGCGGCGTGAGTGAAGGAGGCTTTGAAGTGAAATAGAAAGCGGATTCTAGATTTGATTTTGGATTGAGATGTTTGATATGGGACTGGAAGGAGAGTTTACAGTCTAGCCAGACACCTAGGTATTTGTAGTTGTCCACATACTCTAGGTCAGAACCGTCCAGTGGTGATGCTAGTCGGGTGGGCGAGTGCGGGCAGCGAACGTTTGAAAAGCATGCATTTGGTTTTACTAGCGTTTAAGAGCAGTTGGAGGCCAAGGAAGGAGTGTTGTATGGCATTGAAGCTCGTTTGGAGGTTAGTTAACATACTGTCCAAAGAAGGGCCAGATGTATACAGAATGGTGTCATCTGTGTAGAGATGGATCAGGGAATCACCCGCAGCAAGAGCGACATCGTTGATATATACAGAGAAAAGAGTCGGTCCGAGAATTGAACCATGTGGTTGAAGGTGACTACCTTATGAAGCTGAGTTGAGTGAATGCCAAGAGAATGCCAAGAGTGTGCAATGCTGAAAGCATGGGAAAGGGTGGCTACTTTGACAAATCTCAAATATATTTAGATTTGTTTAACACTTTTTTGGTTACTACATGACTCCATATGTATTATTTCATAGTTTTGATGTCTTCACTATTATTTCAAAATGTATAACATTGTAAAAAATAAATAAAAACCCTTGAAAGAGTAGGTGTGTCCAAACTTTTGACTGGTACTGTACACCTACACACCAGTCTCCCCTTATGCACACACACACACACAACTCCATGTGGGGAGAATCAGTGAAATTGGCTTGGTATAATGGAGTGCCTGTAATGAGAAGTGACGTTTAGACAAAATAATTAAATAAGCGAGCCCTGTTCTCAGCCGTCGCTCAGCTCCATACTGGTCAATAGCTGACAGACACAGACAAACCCCTCACACTCAAACACACACACAAACACTATCCAACACAGACCCTCAAACTAAGACAACTCAACACCGACAACTCTTACATATGAAGAGAACATGTTGCCTTCTACTGTTTCCAACTGGTTTAATCAAATTGAAAAACAACATATCCGTCCACTGCAGACTAACACAGAGGAACAGCTCAGGAACGGTCCTGTATCCTCAGTTCACATCTAGAGTTGTTATTCTCCTGTCAGAGCCCCACTATGGAGTCAAGAGGGCATCGTGCTTTGATAACGCGTCTTCATGCGTTACTATGAAAGTATGCTGATAACATCTGCCATGCACGTGGCGTCACTCCACCCCTCCTTCAGCCCTGTCTGAGGATCTGTGGTGAGTTAGTGCTGCAGCTGACTGGAGCCCTCCGTGTTCCAGCTCGGGGGCAGATTTGGAACACACAGATCTTTATATACACACACAACTACAGTCTTGGCCAAAAGTTGAGAATGACACAAATATACATTTTCACCAAGTCTGCTGCCTCAGTTTGTATGATGGCAATTTGCATATACTCCAGAATGATCAGATAAATTGTAATTAATTGCAAAGTCCCTCTTTCCCATGCAAATGAAGTGAATTAAAAAAAAACATTTCCACTGCATTTCAGCCTTGCCACAAAAGGACCAGCTGACATCATGTCATGTGATTCTCTCGTTAACACCGGTGTGACTGTTGACGAGGACAAGGCTGGAGATCACTCTGTCATGCTGATTGAGTTCGAATTACAGACTGGAAGCTTCAAAAGGAGGGTGGTGCTTGGAATCATTGTTCTGCCTCTGTCAATCATGCTTACCTGCAAGGAAACACGTGCCGTCATCAATTCTTTGCACAAAAAGGGCTTCACAGGCAAGGATATTGTTGCCAGTAAGATTGCACTGAAATCAACCATTTAACGGATCATCAAGAACTTCAAGGAGAGCGGTTCAATTGTTGTGAAGAAGGCTTCAGGGCGCCCAAGAAAGTCCAGCAAGCGCCAGGACCGTCTCCTAAAGTTGATTCAGCTGTGGGATCGGGGCACCACCAGTACAGAGCTTGCTCAGAAATGACAGCAGGCAGGTGTGAGTGAATCTGCACGCACAGTGAGGGGAAGACTTTTGGAGGATGGCCTGCAAAAGGTACAGGGATTGGACTGCTGAGGACTGGGGTAAAGTCATTTTCTCTGATGAATCCCCTTTCCGATTGTTTGGGGCATCCGGAAAAAAGCTTGTCCGGAGAAGACAAGGAGTGCTACTATCAGTCCTGTGTCATGCCAACAGTAAAGCATCCTGAGACCATTCATGTGTGGGGTTGCTTCTCAGCCAAGGGAGTGGGCTCACTCACAATTTTGCCTAAGAACACAGCCATGAATAAAGAATGGTGCCAACACATCCTCCAAGAGCAACTTCTCCCAACCATCCAGGAACAGTTTGGTGACGATGATGGAGCACCTTGCCATAAGGCAAAAGTGGTAACTAAGTGGCTTGAGGAACAAAACATCAATATTTTGGGACCATGGCCAGGAAAGTCCACAGACCTTAATCCCATTGAGAACTTGTGGTCAATCCTCAAGAGGTGGGTGGACAAACAAAACTCCACAAATTCTGACAAACTCTAAGCATTGATTATGCAAGAATAGCCAAAAGTACAGTAAATGTAAAATGCACATAAAATAAACAGTGTAATGTTTGGATTCAGTTGTGTCAGGTGAACTGTTGTGTCCTCACCTTTGGCTGAATCATTTCCCCATAACCTCCAAACTGTTCCCTTTCAATCGCTACCAAGGTTATGCATATGCTTAGCTTAATTCTTCTGTAAGAAACATTTCAATTTATCCCGCTCCATATAGGCCAATTACCACACGTAAATGGGGTTAACCCCATCATGACCGTACTAGTTTCAGTGGCACATTGATGTGTAGGCAGACAGTCAGAAGAGCATCCTTGAATCTAATTTACAGTGGAGCATTAGACAGGAGGAAGAAGACAATGTAATAAGTTCAGGACAGGCCTTAATACTTAAGCTAAGTCCCAAATGGTACCCTTTTCCCTATTGAAGCTGGAGTCTTATATCTCCCTCTAACTTTAAGCATCAGCTGTCAGAGCAGCTTACCGATCATAGCCCATCTGTAAAAAGCACACCCAACTACCTCATCCCCATATTGTTACTTATCCTCTTGCTCTTTTGCACCCCAGTATCTCTACTTGCACATCATCATCTGCACATCTATCACTCCAGTATTAATACTAAATTGTAATTTTTTCGCCTCCATGGCCTATTCATTGCCTTGCCTCCCGACTCTTTTACATTTGTACATAGATTTTTCTATTATGTTATTGACTGTACGTTTGTTTATGTGTTTTTGTCACACTGTTTTGCTTTATCTTGGTTGTAAATGAGAACTTGTTCTCAACTGGCCTACCTGGTTAGATAAAGGCGAAATAAATACATATTTCTTTTTATATATATATATATATATATATATATATATATAGCACTACTTTTGACCCTGCCACTGTCCAAACCTAAGAAGGATTAGTATTATAACTGACCTAGGTGCAGCTCTGCTGGAGCTGAATTTAAAGGTCAACTGCCACTTAGAACCAACTTATCTGGTTTTAAACGGCCAATGTGGCCTCGATATGAGTCATATTCATTCCACTGTCAAAATGTATTACAAAGTGTAAATAGGATAATTTTGGTCATGAAGTCAGTCTCATCCAAAACTAAGTTTGGTAAGTGACTGCGTCATGACGTACTTCAGGGTTTGGATTATAATTATTTCAACAATTCATACCCCTTCTGCTGAATAACACGTGGTGTGGTACTGTGTTTTCTGGGAAAAGACTGGGTGAGTATGCTGTGTATAGCCCGGTGGTCAGGGCCGGCTTTACTTTCTATTCTCCTCTTGCGCTCTACTTTAACTCAAAAAAATAACTGAATTAGCCCTTGTTTGTTGTGATTGAATGGCAAAAACACACAAAAAAAAAACACCCACATGAAACCACATCCCGAAGACAACTCTCATTTGCCATTTCTTAATGCGCATTGTTGAAAAACAAGGCTAAATCACAAAGTGCAGTTCTCCTTTAAGACTGATTGTAGTAAGACATTCTTGGGTTGTGTCACTGCACGAAGCAGTGTGTGTGGAGTCCCGGAGGCTTGGCAGACATGTACTTTTACATTTCAATGCAAGGTATGGTCATATTATAAGCTGCTTTCACTCTAAATAGACATATAAGCACATGCACACAGTGTATACACTAACAGTCAAATGTTTTAAAACACCTACTCATTCAAGGGTTTTTCTTTATTTTTACTATTTTCTACATTGTAGAAAAATAGTGAAGACATCAAAACTATGAAATAACCCATATGGATTCATGTAGTAACCAAAAAAGTGTTAAGTAGCCACCATTTGCCTTGATGACAGCTTTGCACACACTTGGCATTCTCTCAACCAGCTTCATGAGGTAGTCACCCAGAATGCATTTCAATTAACAGGTTTCCTTCTTAAAAGTTCATTTGTGGAATTTCTTTCCTTCTTAATGCGTTTGAGCCAATCAGATGTGTTGTGACAAGGTAGGGGTGGTATACATTAAATAGCCCAATTTAATAAAAGACCAAGTCCATATTATGGCAAGAAAAGCTCAAATAAGCAAAGAGAAATTACAGTTCATCACTACTTTAAGACATGAAGGTCAGTCAATACAGAACATTTCAAGAACTTTGAAAGTTTCTTCAGGTGCAGTCGCAAAAACCATCAAGCGCTATGAGCTTTTTGGTTCCAACCGCTGTGAGACGCAGAGTAGGTGAACGGATGATCTCTGCATGCGTGGTTCCCACTGTGAAACATGGAGGAGGTGTGATGGTGTGGGGGTGCTTTGCTGGTGACACTGTCAGTGATTTATTTTGAATTAAAGGCACACTTAACCAGCGTGGCTACCACAGTATTCTGCAGCGATACGCCATCCCACCTGGTTTGGGCTTGTTTTTCAACAGGACAATGGCCCAACACACTTCCAGGCTGTGTAAGGGCTATTTGACCGAAAAGGAGAGTGATGGAGTGCTGCATTAGATGACATGGCCTCCACAATTACCCGACCTCATCCCAATTGAGATGGTTTGGGATGAGTTGGACCACAGACTGAAGGAAAAGCAGCCAACAAGTGCTCAGCATATCCTTCAAGACCGTTGGAAAAGCATCCCAGGTGAAGCTGGTTGAGAGAAAGCCAAGACTGTGCAAATCTGTCATCAAGGCAAAGGGTGGCTACTTTGATTTGATTAACACGTTTTTGGTTAATACTTGATTCCATGTGTCATTTCATAGTTGATGTCTTCACGATTATTCTACAATGTATAAAGTAGTAAAAAATAAAGAAAAACCCTTGAATGAGTAGGTTTTCTAAAACTTTTGACCGGTAGTGCATGCACACACACACACACACACACACACACACACACACACACACGGCAGCAGAAATCCCCTCCGCACTCTGTGGTGTATCCCAGCAGAGTGAATAGGGAAAAACATCTCTGAATGCTTTAAAATCCCAACCAGCTATTACAGCAATCATTCTACAGCTGCAGTATAATTACTCTGTAGCCTTAGACTGCTACATACACACAAATACTAGAGACTACACAGGCATAAACAAAGGCTCATCCCAGCCAACAACAGTCTCTCAGAGATCTGTAACCCACTCCCATGGTTACTGTGACACACAGCTAGGTCCCAGAACAACGACAGCCGAGGTCAAAGAGTGGCACCAGCTGAACCTCTCTCTCCCTGTCAGTCCTACAAATCATATGGCTGCATGGTGGAGGCTATGGGGCCTCTGGTATGAAGACTGGGAGCAGGACACAGGAGGTTAACCAGGTCAAAGAGAGAGAAAGAGGGGGAAAGAAACCAACTGTGTGTGTGTGTCTCCGTCTCCCTCTGTGTGTGTGTGTCTCCCTCTCTGTGTGTGTGTGTGTCTCCCTCTCTGTGTGTGTGTGTCTCCCTCTCTGTGTCTCCGTCTCCATCTCCGTGTGTGTGTTTCCGTCTCCATCTCTGTGTGTGTGTTTCCGTCTCCATCTCTGTGTGTGTGTCTCCGTCTCCATCTCTGTGTGTGTGTCTCCGTCTCCCTCTCTGTGTGTGTGTGTCTCCGTCTCCCTCTCTGTGTGTGTGTGTCTCCGTCTCCCTCTCTGTGTGTGTGTGTCTCCGTCTCCCTCTCTGTGTGTGTGTGTGTCTCCATCTCTGTGTGTGTGTCTCCATCTCTGTGTGTGTGTGTGTCTCCGTCTCCCTCTCTGTGTGTGTGTGTCTCCATCTCTGTGTGTGTCTCCGTCTCCCTCTGTGTGTGTGTGTCTCCGTCTCCCTCTCTGTGTGTGTGTCTCCGTCTCCCTCTCTGTGTGTGTGTCTCCGTCTCCCTCTCTGTGTGTCTCCCTCTCTGTGTGTGTGTCTCCGTCTCCCTCTCTGTGTGTGTGTCTCCGTCTCCCTCTCTGTGTGTGTGTGTGTGTGTCTCCCTCTCTGTGTGTGTGTGTGTGTGTCTCCCTCTCTGTGTGTGTCTCCCTCTCTGTGTGTGTGTGTGTCTCCATCTCTGTGTGTGTGTCTCCGTCTCCATCTCTGTGTGTGTGTCTCCCTCTCTGTGTGTGTGTCTCCGTCTCCCTCTCTGTGTGTGTGTGTCTCCGTCTCCCTCTCTGTGTGTGTGTCTCCGTCTCCCTCTCTGTGTGTGTGTGTCTCCGTCTCCCTCTCTGTGTGTGTGTGTCTCCGTCTCCCTCTCTGTGTGTGTGTCTCCGTCTCCCTCTCTGTGTGTGTGTGTGTGTGTGTCTCCCTCTCTGTGTGTGTCTCCCTCTCTGTGTGTGTGTGTCTCCCTCT